>NW_026968641.1:0-79207 GCF_028390025.1 Pseudophryne corroboree
TCACTGACAGCGGCACATCCCCGTCTCACTGACAGAGGCACATCCCCCCTCACTGACAGCGGCACATCCCCATCTCACTGACAGCAGCACATCCCTTCCTCACTGACAGCGGCACATCCCCTCCTCACTGACAGCGGCACATCCTCCCTCACTGACAGCGGCACATCCCCGCCTCACTGACAGCGGCACATCCTCCCTCACTGACAGCGGCGCATCCCCCCTCACTGACAGCGGCACATCCCCACCTCACTGACAGCAGCACATCCCTCCTCACTGACAGCGGCACATCCTCCCTCACTTACAGCGGCACATCCCCCCCTCACTGACAGCAGCACATCCTCCCTCACTGACAGCGGCACATCACCTCCTGACTGACAGCGGCACATCCCTGCCTCACTGACAGCAGCACATCCCCTCCTCACTGACAGAGGCACATCCCCGCCTCACTGACAGCGGCACATCCCCATCTCACTGACAGCAGCACATCCCCGCCTCACTGAGAGAGGCACATCCCCTCCTCACTGACAGCGGCACATCTCCTCCTCACTGACAGCGGCACATCCCCGCCTCACTGACATCGGTACATCCCCTGCCTCACTGACAGTGGCACATACCCGCCTCACTGACAGCGGCACATCCCTGCCTCACTGAGAGAGGCACATCCCCTCCTCACTGACAGAGGCACATCCCCGCCTCACTGACAGCGGCACATCCCCGCCTCACTGACAGCAGCACATCCCCGCCTCACTGAGAGAGGCACATCCCCTCCTCACTGACAGCGGCACATCTCCTCCTCACTGACAGCGGCACATCCCCGCCTCACTGAGAGAGGCACATCCCCTCCTCACTGACAGAGGCACATCCCCGGCTCACTGACAGCAGCACATCCCGTCTCACTGACAGCAGCACATCCCTGCCTCACTGACAGCGGCACATCCCCGCCTTACTGACAGCGGCACATCCCTGCCTCACTGACAGCTGGCACATCTCCTCCTCACTGACAGCGGCACATCTCCACCTCACTGACTGCGGAGCATCCCCGCCTCACTGACAGCGGTACATCCCCTGCCTCACTGACAGCGGCACATACCCGCCTCACTGACAGCGGCACATCCCCGCCTCACTGACAGCGGCACATCTCCTCCTCACTGATAGCGGCACATCTCCGCCTCACTGACAGCGGAGCATCCCCGCCTCACTGACAGCGGCACATACCCGCCTCACTGACAGCGGCACATCCCTGCCTCACTGACAGCGGCACATCCCCGCCTCACTGACAGCGGCACATCCTCCCTCACTGACAGCGGCACATCCCCCCTCACTGACAGCGGCACATCACCTCCTGACTGACAGCGGCACATACCCTCCTCACTGACAGCGGCACATCCCCTCCTCACTGACAGCGGCACATCCTCCCTCACTGACAGCGGCACATCCCCTCCTCACTGACAGAGGCACATCCCCGGCTCACTGCCAGCAGCACATCCCGTCTCACTGACAGCAGCACATCCCTGCCTCACTGACAGCGGCACATCCTCCCTCACTGACAGCAGCACATCCCCTCCTCACTGACTGCGGCACATCCCCGCCTTACTGACAGCGGCACATCCCCCCTCACTGACAGCGGCACATACTCCCTCACTGACAGCGGCACATCCCCCCTCACTGACAGCGGCACATCACCTCCTGACTGACAGCGGCACATCCCCTCCTCACTGACAGCACCACATCCCGCCTCACTGACAGCGGCACATCCTCCCTCACTGACAGCGGCACATCCCCTCCTCACTGACAGCGGCACATCCTCCCTCACTGACAGCGGCACATCCCCTCCTCACTGACAGCGGCACATCCTCCCTCACTGACAGCGGCACATCCCCGCCTCACTGACAGCGGCACATCCTCCCTCACTGACAGCGGCACATCCCCCCTCACTGACAGCGGCACATCCCCACCTCACTGACAGCAGCACATCCCCCCTCACTGACAGCGGCACATCCTCCCTCACTTACAGCGGCACATCCCCCCTCACTGACAGCAGCACATCCCCGCCTCACTGACAGCAGCAACTTCCCCGCCTCACTGAGAGAGGCACATCCCCTCCTCACTGACAGAGGCACATCCCCGCCTCACTGACAGCGGCACATCCCCGCCTCACTGACAGCAGCACATCCCCGCCTCACTGAGAGAGGCACATCCCCTCCTCACTGACAGCAGCACATCCCTGCCTCACTGACAGCGGCACATCCCCTCCTCACTGACAGCGGCACATCCCCGCCTCGCTGACAGCTGGCACATCTCCTCCTCACTGACAGCGGCACATCTCTTCCTCACTGACAGCGGCACATCCCCTCCTCACTGACAGCGGCACATCCCCGCCTCACTGACAGCGGCACATCCTCGCCTCACTGACAGCGGCACATCTCCTACTCACTGACAGCGGCACATCCTCCCTCACTGACAGAGGCACATCCCCTCCTCACTGACAGCGGCACATCCCCGCCTCACTGACAGAGGCACATCCCCGCCTCACTGACAGAGGCACATCCCCGCCTCACTGACAGCGGCACATCCCCGCCTCACTGACAACGGCACATCTCCTATTCACTGACAGCGGCACATCCCCTCCTCACTGACAGCGGCACATCCCCGCCTCACTGACAGCGGCACATCTCCTCCTCACTGACAGCGGCATATCTCCTCCTCACTGACAGCAGCACATCCCCGCCTCACTGACAGCAGCACATCCCCGCCTCACTGACAGCGGCACATCCCCGCCTCACTGACAGCGGCACATCCCCTCCTCACTGACAGCAGCACATCCCCGCCTCACTGACAGTGGCACATCTCCTCCTCACTGACAGCGGCACATCTCCTCCTCACTGACAGCGGCACATCTCCGCCTCACTGACAGCGGCACATCTCCTCCTCACTGACAGCTGGCACATCTCCTCCTCACTGACAGCGGCACATCTCCTCCTCACTGACAGCGGCACATCCCCATCTCACTGACAGCAGCACATCCCTTCCTCACTGACAGCGGCACATCCCCTCCTCACTGACAGCGGCACATCCTCCCTCACTGACAGCGGCACATCCCCGCCTCACTGACAGCGGCACATCCTCCCTCACTGACAGCGGCGCATCCCCCCTCACTGACAGCGGCACATCCCCACCTCACTGACAGCAGCACATCCCTCCTCACTGACAGCGGCACATCCCCGCCTCACTGACAGCGGCACATCCTCCCTCACTGACAGCGGCGCATCCCCCCTCACTGACAGCGGCACATCCCCACCTCACTGACAGCAGCACATCCCTCCTCACTGACAGCAGCACATCCCCGCCTCACTGACAGTGGCACATCTCCTCCTCACTGACAGCGGCACATCTCCTCCTCACTGACAGCGGCACATCTCCGCCTCACTGACAGCGGCACATCTCCTCCTCACTGACAGCTGGCACATCTCCTCCTCACTGACAGCGGCACATCTCCTCCTCACTGACAGCGGCACATCCCCATCTCACTGACAGCAGCACATCCCTTCCTCACTGACAGCGGCACATCCCCTCCTCACTGACAGCGGCACATCCTCCCTCACTGACAGCGGCACATCCCCGCCTCACTGACAGCGGCACATCCTCCCTCACTGACAGCGGCGCATCCCCCCTCACTGACAGCGGCACATCCCCACCTCACTGACAGCAGCACATCCCCCCTCACTGACAGCGGCACATCCCCACCTCACTGACAGCAGCACATCCCTCCTCACTGACAGCGGCACATCCCCCCCTCACTGACAGCAGCACATCCTCCCTCACTGACAGCGGCACATCACCTCCTGACTGACAGCGGCACATCCCTGCCTCACTGACAGCAGCACATCCCCTCCTCACTGACAGAGGCACATCCCCGCCTCACTGACAGCGGCACATCCCCATCTCACTGACAGCAGCACATCCCCGCCTCACTGAGAGAGGCACATCCCCTCCTCAGACAGCGGCACATCTCCTCCTCACTGACAGCGGCACATCCCCGCCTCACTGACATCGGTACATCCCCTGCCTCACTGACAGTGGCACATACCCGCCTCACTGACAGCGGCACATCCCTGCCTCACTGACAGAGGCACATCCCCGCCTCACTGACAGCGGCACATCCCCGCCTCACTGACAGCGGCACATCCTCCCTCACTGACAGCGGCACATCCTCCCTCACTGACAGCGGCACATCTCCTCCTCACTGACAGCGGCACATCCCCGCCTCACTGAGAGAGGCACATCCCCTCCTCACTGACAGAGGCACATCCCCGGCTCACTGACAGCAGCACATCCCGTCTCACTGACAGCAGCACATCCCTGCCTCACTGACAGCGGCACATCCCCGCCTTACTGACAGCGGCACATCCCTGCCTCACTGACAGCTGGCACATCTCCTCCTCACTGACAGCGGCACATCTCCACCTCACTGACAGCGGAGCATCCCCGCCTCACTGACAGCGGTACATCCCCTGCCTCACTGACAGCGGCACATACCCGCCTCACTGACAGCGGCATATCCCCGCCTCACTGACAGCGGCACATCTCCTCCTCACTGACAGCGGCACATCTCCGCCTCACTGACAGCGGCACATCTCCTCCTCACTGACAGCGGCACATCTCCTCCTCACTGACAGCGGCACATCTCCGCCTCACTGACAGCGGCACATCTCCTCCTCACTGACAGCTGGCACATCTCCTCCTCACTGACAGCGGCACATCTCCTCCTCACTGACAGCGGCACATCCCCATCTCACTGACAGCAGCACATCCCTTCCTCACTGACAGCGGCACATCCCCTCCTCACTGACAGCGGCACATCCTCCCTCACTGACAGCGGCACATCCCCGCCTCACTGACAGCGGCACATCCTCCCTCACTGACAGCGGCGCATCCCCCCTCACTGACAGCGGCACATCCCCACCTCACTGACAGCAGCACATCCCCCCTCACTGACAGCGGCACATCCCCACCTCACTGACAGCAGCACATCCCTCCTCACTGACAGCGGCACATCCCCCCCTCACTGACAGCAGCACATCCTCCCTCACTGACAGCGGCACATCACCTCCTGACTGACAGCGGCACATCCCTGCCTCACTGACAGCAGCACATCCCCTCCTCACTGACAGAGGCACATCCCCGCCTCACTGACAGCGGCACATCCCCATCTCACTGACAGCAGCACATCCCCGCCTCACTGAGAGAGGCACATCCCCTCCTCACTGACAGCGGCACATCTCCTCCTCACTGACAGCGGCACATCCCCGCCTCACTGACATCGGTACATCCCCTGCCTCACTGACAGTGGCACATACCCGCCTCACTGACAGCGGCACATCCCTGCCTCACTGACAGAGGCATATCCCCGCCTCACTGACAGCGGCACATCCCCGCCTCACTGACAGCGGCACATCCTCCCTCACTGACAGCGGCACATCCTCCCTCACTGACAGCGGCACATCTCCTCCTCACTGACAGCGGCACATCCCCGCCTCACTGAGAGAGGCACATCCCCTCCTCACTGACAGAGGCACATCCCCGGCTCACTGACAGCAGCACATCCCGTCTCACTGACAGCAGCACATCCCTGCCTCACTGACAGCGGCACATCCCCGCCTTACTGACAGCGGCACATCCCTGCCTCACTGACAGCTGGCACATCTCCTCCTCACTGACAGCGGCACATCTCCACCTCACTGACAGCGGAGCATCCCCGCCTCACTGACAGCGGTACATCCCCTGCCTCACTGACAGCGGCACATACCCGCCTCACTGACAGCGGCACATCCCCGCCTCACTGACAGCGGCACATCTCCTCCTCACTGATAGCGGCACATCTCCGCCTCACTGACAGCGGAGCATCCCCGCCTCACTGACAGCGGCACATACCCGCCTCACTGACAGCGGCACATCCCTGCCTCACTGACAGCGGCACATCCCCGCCTCACTGACAGTGGCACATCCTCCCTCACTGACAGCGGCACATCCCCCCTCACTGACAGCGGCACATCACCTCCTGACTGACAGCGGCACATACCCTCCTCACTGACAGCGGCACATCCCCTCCTCACTGACAGCGGCACATCCTCCCTCACTGACAGCGGCACATCCCCTCCTCACTGACAGAGGCACATCCCCGGCTCACTGACAGCAGCACATCCCGTCTCACTGACAGCAGCACATCCCTGCCTCACTGACAGCGGCACATCCTCCCTCACTGACAGCAGCACATCCCCTCCTCACTGACTGCGGCACATCCCCGCCTTACTGACAGCGGCACATCCCCCCTCACTGACAGCGGCACATACTCCCTCACTGACAGCGGCACATCCCCCCTCACTGACAGCGGCACATCACCTCCTGACTGACAGCGGCACATCCCCTCCTCACTGACAGCACCACATCCCGCCTCACTGACAGCGGCACATCCTCCCTCACTGACAGCGGCACATCCCCTCCTCACTGACAGCGGCACATCCTCCCTCACTGACAGCGGCACATCCCCTCCTCACTGACAGCGGCACATCCTCCCTCACTGACAGCGGCACATCCCCGCCTCACTGACAGCGGCACATCCTCCCTCACTGACAGCGGCACATCCCCCCTCACTGACAGCGGCACATCCCCACCTCACTGACAGCAGCACATCCCCCCTCACTGACAGCGGCACATCCTCCCTCACTTACAGCGGCACATCCCCCCTCACTGACAGCAGCACATCCCCGCCTCACTGACAGCAGCAACTTCCCCGCCTCACTGAGAGAGGCACATCCCCTCCTCACTGACAGAGGCACATCCCCGCCTCACTGACAGCGGCACATCCCCGCCTCACTGACAGCAGCACATCCCCGCCTCACTGAGAGAGGCACATCCCCTCCTCACTGACAGCAGCACATCCCTGCCTCACTGACAGCGGCACATCCCCTCCTCACTGACAGCGGCACATCCCCGCCTCGCTGACAGCTGGCACATCTCCTCCTCACTGACAGCGGCACATCTCTTCCTCACTGACAGCGGCACATCCCCTCCTCACTGACAGCGGCACATCCCCGCCTCACTGACAGCGGCACATCCTCGCCTCACTGACAGCGGCACATCTCCTACTCACTGACAGCGGCACATCCTCCCTCACTGACAGAGGCACATCCCCTCCTCACTGACAGCGGCACATCCCCGCCTCACTGACAGAGGCACATCCCCGCCTCACTGACAGAGGCACATCCCCGCCTCACTGACAGCGGCACATCCCCGCCTCACTGACAACGGCACATCTCCTATTCACTGACAGCGGCACATCCCCTCCTCACTGACAGCGGCACATCCCCGCCTCACTGACAGCGGCACATCTCCTCCTCACTGACAGCGGCATATCTCCTCCTCACTGACAGCAGCACATCCCCGCCTCACTGACAGCAGCACATCCCCGCCTCACTGACAGCGGCACATCCCCGCCTCACTGACAGCGGCACATCCCCTCCTCACTGACAGCAGCACATCCCCGCCTCACTGACAGTGGCACATCTCCTCCTCAGACAGCGGCACATCTCCTCCTCACTGACAGCGGCACATCTCCGCCTCACTGACAGCGGCACATCTCCTCCTCACTGACAGCTGGCACATCTCCTCCTCACTGACAGCGGCACATCTCCGCCTCACTGACAGCGGCACATCCCCGTCTCACTGACAGTGGCACATCCCCCCTCACTGACAGCGGCACATCCCCTCCTCACTGACAGCGGCACATACGCGGGCTCACTGACAGTGGCACATCCCCGCCTCACTGACAGCAGCACATCCCCGACTCACTGACAGCGGCACATCCTCCCTCACTGACAGCGGCACATCCCCGCCTCACTGACAGCGGCACATCCCTGCCTCACTGACAGCAGCACATCCCCACCTCACTGACAGCGACACATCCCGCCTCACTGACAGCTGGCACATCTCCTCCTCACTGACAGCGGCACATCTCCGCCTCACTGACAGCATCACATCCCCGCCTCACTGACAGCGGCACATCTCTGCCTCACTGACAGCGGCACATCCTCCCTCACTTACAGCGGCACATCCCCCTCCTCACTGACAGCGGCACATCCTCCCTCACTGACAGCGGCACATCCCCGCCTCACTGACAGCAGCACATCCCCGCCTCACTGACAGCGGCACATCCCGCCTCACTGACAGCTGGCACATCTCCGCCTCACTGACAGCGGCACATCTCCGCCTCACTGACAGCATCACATCCCCGCCTCACTGACAGCGGCACATCCCTGCCTCACTGACAGCGGCACATCCTCCCTCACTTACAGCGGCACATCCCCTCCTCACTGACAGCGGCACATCTCCTCACTGACAGCGGCACATCCCCTCCTCACTGACAGCGGCACATCCTCCCTCACTGACAGCGGCACATCCCCGCCTCACTGACAGCGGCACATCCCCCCTCACTGACAGCGGCACATCCCCACCTCACTGACAGCAGCACATCCCCCCTCACTGACAGCGGCACATCCTCCCTCACTTACAGCGGCACACCCCCTCCTCACTGACAGCGGCACATCTCCTCCTCACTGACAGCGGCACATCCCCGCCTCACTGACAGCGGCACATCCCCGCCTCACTGACAGCGGCACATCCCCGCCTCACTGACAGCGGCACATCTCCTCCTCACTGACAGCGGCACATCCTCCCTCACTGACAGCAGCACATCCCCACCTCACTGACAGCGGCACATCCCCGCCTCACTGACAGCGGCACATCCCCGCCTCACTGACAGCGGCACATCCAATACTCACTGACAGTGGCACATCCCCTCCTCACTGACAGCGGCACATCCCCGCCTCACTGACACAGGCACATCCCCGCCTCACTGACAGAGGCACATCCCCGCCTCACTGACAGCGGCACATCCCCGCCTCACTGACAGCGGCACATCTCCTACTCACTGACAGCGGCACATCCCCTCCTCACTGACAGCGGCACATCCCCGCCTCACTGACAGCGGCACATCCCCTCCTCACTGACAGCAGCACATCCCCTCCTCACTGACAGCTGGCACATCTACTCACTGACAGCGGCACATCTCCGCCTCACTGACAGCGGCACATCCCCTCCTCACTGACAGCAGCACATCCCCTCCTCACTGACAGCTGGCACATCCCCTCCTCACTGACAGCTGGCACATCTCCTCCTCACTGACAGCTGCACATCTCCGCCTCACTGACAGCGGCACATCCCCGTCTCACTGACAGCGGCACATCCCCCCTCACTGACAGCGGCACATCCCCATCTCACTGACAGCAGCACATCCCTTCCTCACTGACAGCGGCACATCCCCTCCTCACTGACAGCGGCACATCCCCGCCTCACTGACAGCGGCACATCCCCTCCTCACTGACAGCAGCACATCCCCTCCTCACTGACAGCGGCACATCTCCTCCTCACTGACAGCGGCACATCCTCCCTCACTGACAGCGGCACATCCCCGCCTCACTGACAGCAGCACATCCCCGCCTCACTGACAGCGGCACATCCCGCCTCACTGACAGCTGGCACATCTCCGCCTCACTGACAGCGGCACATCCCCTCCTCACTGACAGCAGCACATCCCCTCCTCACTGACAGCTGGCACATCTCCTCCTCACTGACAGCGGCACATCTCCGCCTCACTGACAGCGGCACATCCCCGTCTCACTGACAGCGGCACATCCCCCCTCACTGACAGCGGCACATCCCCTCCTCACTGACAGCGGCACATCCCCGCCTCACTGACAGAGGCACATCTCCGCCTCACTGACAGCGGCACATCCCCGCCTTACTGACAGCAGCACATCCCCTACTCACTGACAGCGGCACATCCTCCCTCACTGACAGCGGCACATCACCTCCTCACTGACAGCGGCACATCTCCGCCTCACTGACAGCGGCACATACCCGGCTCACTGACAGCGGCACATCCCCGCCTTACTGACAGCAGCACATCCACGCCTCACTGACAGCGGCACATCCCCGCCTCACTGACAGCAGCACATCCCCGCCTCACTGACAGCGGCACATCCCTGCCTCACTGACAGCGGCACATTCCCTCCTCACTGAAAGCGGCACATCCTCCCTCACTGACAGCGGCACATCCCCGTCTCACTGACAGCGGCACATCCCCCCTCACTGACAGCGGCACATCCCCATCTCACTGACAGCAGCACATCCCTTCCTCACTGACAGCGGCACATACCCGGCTCACTGACAGCGGCACATCCCCGCCTTACTGACAGCAGCACATCCCCTCCTCACTGACAGCGGCACATCCTCCCTCACTGACAGCGGCACATCACATCCTGACTGACAGCGGCACATCCCTGCCTCACTGACAGCTGGCACATCTCCTCCTCACTGACAGCGGCACATCTCCGCCTCACTGACAGCGGCACATACCCGGCTCACTGACAGCGGCACATCCCCGCCTTACTGACAGCAGCACATCCCCGCCTCACTGACAGCGGCACATCCCTGCCTCACTGACAGCTGGCACATCTCCTCACTGACAGCGGCACATCTCTGCCTCACTGACAGCGGCACATCCCCGTCTCACTGACAGCTGCACATCCCCCCTCACTGACAGCGGCACATCCCCGCCTCACTGACAGCGGCACATCCCCGCCTCACTGACAGCGGCACATCCCCGCCTCACTGACAGCGGCACATCCCCGTCTCACTGACAGCGGCACATCCCCCCTCACTGACAGCGGCACATCCCCATCTCACTGACAGCAGCACATCCCTTCCTCACTGACAGCGGCACATCCCCGCCTCACTGACAGCGGCACATCCCCGCCTCACTGACAGCGGCACATCCCCGGCTCACTGACAGCGGCACATCCCCGCCTTACTGACAGCAGCACATCCCCGCCTCACTGACAGCGGCACATCCCTGCCTCACTGACAGCGGTACATCCCCTGCCTCACTGACAGCGGTACATACCGGCCTCACTGACAGCGGCACATACCCGCCTCACTGACAGCGGCACATCCCTGCCTCACTGACAGCGGCACATCCCCCCTCACTGACAGCGGCACACCCCCCCCTCACTGACAGCGGCACATCCCCATCTCACTGACAGCAGCACATCCCTTCCTCACTGACAGCGGCACATACCCGGCTCACTGACAGCGGCACATCCCCGCCTTACTGACAGCAGCACATCCCCGCCTCACTGACAGCGGCACATCCCCGCCTCACTGACAGCGGCACATCCCCCCTCACTGACAGCGGCACATCCCCATCTCACTGACAGCAGCACATCCCTTCCTCACTGACAGCGGCACATCCCCGCCTCACTGACAGCGGCACATCCCCGCCTCACTGACAGCGGCACATCCCCGGTTCACTGACAGCGGCACATCCCCGCCTTACTGACAGCAGCACATCCCCGCCTCACTGACAGCTGGCACATCTCCTCCTCACTGACAGCGGCACATCTCCGCCTCACTGACAGCGGTATATCCCCTGCCTCACTGACAGCGGCACATACCCGCCTCACTGACAGCGGCACATACCCGCCTCACTGACAGCGGCACATCCCTGCCTCACTGACAGCGGCACATCCTCCCTCACTGACAGCGGCACATCCCCTCCTCACTGACAGCGGCACATCCCCTCCTCACTGAAAGCGGCACATCACCTCCTGACTGACAGCGGCACATCCCCGCCTCACTGACAGCGGCACATCCCCCCTCACTGACAGCGGCACATCCCCACCTCACTGACAGCAGCACATCCCCACCTCACTGACAGCAGCACATCCCCGCCTCACTGACAGCGGCACATCTCCTCCTCACTGACAGCAGCACAACCCCGCCTCACTGACAGCAGCACATCCCCGCCTCACTGACAGCGGCACATCCCCGAATCACTGACAGCGGCACATCCCCTCCTCACTGACAGCAGCACATCCCGCCTCACTGACAGCGGCACATCCCCTCCTCACTGACAGCGGCACATCCCCGCCTCACTGACAGCGGCACATCCTCCCTCACTGACAGCAGCACATCCCCGCCTCACTGACAGCGGCACATCCCCGCCTCACTGACAGCGGCACATCCCCGCCTCACTGACAGCGGCACATCCCCGCCTCACAGACATCTGCACATCCCCGCCTCACTGACAGCGGCACATCTCCTCCTCACTGACAGCGGCACATCCCCTCCTCACTGACAGCGGCACATCCCCGCCTCACTGACAGCGGCACATCCCCGCCTCACTGACAGCGGCACATCTCCTCCTCACTGACAGCGGCACATCCCCTCCTCACTGACAGCGGCACATCCCCGCCTCACTGACAGAGGCACATCTCCTCCTCACTGACTGCAGCACATCCCCCCCTCACTGACTGCAGCACATCCCCTCCTCACTGACAGCGGCACATCCCCGCCTCACTGACAGCGGCACATCCTCCCTCACTGACAGCGGCACATCCTCCCTCACTGACAGCAGCACATCCCCTCCTCACTGCCAGCGGCACATCCCCTCCTCACTGACAGCGGCACATCCTCCCTCACTGACAGCGGCACATCCCTACCTCACTGACAGCGGCACATGCCCTCCTCACTGACAGCGGCACATCCTCCCTCACTGACAGCAGCACATCCCGCCTCACTGACTGCAGCACATCCCCCCCTCACTGGCAGCGGCACATCCCCTCCTCACTGACAGCGGCACATCCTCCCTCACTGACAGCGGCACATCCCCACCTCACTGACAGCGGCACATCCCCTCCTCACTGACAGCGGCACATCCCCGCCTCACTGACAGCAGCACATCCCCCCTCACTGACAGCGACACATCCCCGCCTCACTGACAGCAGCACATCCCCCCTCACTGACAGCGACACATCCTCCCTCACTGACAGCAGCACATCCCCGCCTCACTGACAGCAGCACATCCCCTCCTCACTGCCAGCGGCACATCCCCTCCTCACTGACAGCGGCACATCCTCCCTCACTGACAGCGGCACATCCCCGCCTCACTGACAGCGGCACATCCTCCCTCACTGACAGCAGCACATCCCGCCTCACTGACTGCAGCACATCCCCCCCTCACTGGCAGCGGCACATCCTCCCTCACTGACAGCGGCACATCCCCACCTCACTGACAGCGGCACATCCCCTCCTCACTGACAGCGGCACATCCTCCCTCACTGACAGCAGCACATCCCGCCTCACTGACTGCAGCACATCCCCCCCTCACTGGCAGCGGCACATCCCCTCCTCACTGACAGCGGCACATCCTCCCTCACTGACAGCGGCACATCCCCACCTCACTGACAGCGGCACATCCCCTCCTCACTGACAGCGACACATCCCCGCCTCACTGACAGCAGCACATCCCCCCTCACTGACAGCGACACATCCCCGCCTCACTGACAGCGGCACATCCCCATCTCACTGACAGCAGCACATCCCTGCCTTACTGACAGCGGCACATCCCCGCCTCACTGACAGCGGCACATCCTCCCTCACTGACAGCGGCACATCCTCCCTCACTGACAGCGGCACATCCCCCCTCACTGACAGCGGCACATCCCCCCTCACTGACAGCAGCACATCCCCGCCTCACTGACAGCGGCACATCCCTGCCTCACTGACAGCGGCATATCCCCGCCTCACTGACAGCAACACATCCCCCACTCACTGACAGCAGCACATCCCCACCTCACTGACATCGGCACATCTCCCCCTCACTGACAGCGGCACATCCTCCCTCACTGACAGCGGCACATCCCCTCCTCACTGACAGCGGCACATCCTCCCTCACTGACAGCGGCACATCCCCACCTCACTGACAGCGGCACATCCTCTCTCACTGACAGCGGCACATCCCCACCTCACTGACAGTGGCACATCCTCCCTCACTGACAGCGGCACATCCCCGCCTCACTGACAGCGGCGCATCCTCTCTCACTGACAGAGGCACATCCTCCCTCACTGACAGCGGTACATCTCCCCCTCACTGACAGCGGCACATCCTCCCTCACTGACAGCGGCACATCCCCTCCTCACTGACAGCGGCACATCCTCCCTCACTGACAGCGGCACATCCCCTCCTCACTGACAGCGACGCATCCCCGCCTCACTGACAGCAGCACATCCCCACCTCACTGACAGCAGCACATCCGCCCCTCACTGACAGAGGCACATCCTCCCTCACTGACAGCGGCACATCTCCCCCTCACTGACAGCGGCACATCCTCCCTCACTGACAGCGGCACATCCCCACCTCACTGACAGCGACGCATCCCCGCCTCACTGACAGCAGCACATCCCCACCTCACTGACAGTGGCACATCCTCCCTCACTGACAGCAGCACATCCCCACCTCACTGACAGTGGCACATCCTCCCTCACTGACAGCGGCACATCTCCCCCTCACTGACAGCGGCACATCCTCCCTCACTGACAGCGGCACATCCCCACCTCACTGACAGCGGCGCATCCCCGCCTCACTGACAGCAGCACATCCCCACCTCACTGACAGTGGCACATCCTCCTCACTGACAGCGGCACATCCCCGCCTCACTGACAGCGGCGCATCCCCGCCTCACTGACAGCGGCACATCCCCACCTCACTGACAGCGACGCATCCCCGCCTCACTGACAGCAGCACATCCCCCCCTCACTTTCAGCAGCACATCCCCGCCTCACTGACAGCGGCGCATTCCCTCCTCACTGACAGCGGCACATCCCCCCTCACTGACAGCAGCGCATCCCCACCTCACTGACAGCGGCACATCCTCCGTCACTGACAGCGGCACATCCCCGCCTCACTGACAGCAGCACATCCCCGCCTCACTGACAGCAGCACATCCCCGCCTCACTGACAGCGGTACATCCTCCCTCACTGACAGCAGCACATCCCCTCCTCACTGACAGCGGCACATCCCCTCCTCACTGACAGCGGCACATCCCCGCCTCACTGATAGCGGTACATCCCCGCCTCACTGACAGCAGCACATCCTCCCTCACTGACAGCGACACATCCCCGCCTCACAGACAGCGGCACATACCCGCCTCACTGACAGCGGCACATCCCTGCCTCACTGACAGCAGCACATCCCCTCCTCACTGACAGCGGCACATCCCCGCCTCACAGACAGCGGCACATACCCGCCTCACTGACAGCGGCACATCCCTGCCTCACTGACAGCGGCACATCCCCTCCTCACTGACAGCGGCACATCCCCTCCTCACTGACAGCGGCACATCCCCTCCTCACTGACAGCTGCACATCACCTCCTGACTGACAGCGGCACATCACCGCCTCACTGACAGCGGCACATCCCCCCTCACTGACAGCGGCACATCCCTTCCTCACTGACAGCGGCACATCCCCACCTCACTGACAGCAGCACATCCCCACCTCACTGACAGCAGCACATCCCTGCCTCACTGACAGCGGCACATCCCTGCCTCACTGACAGCGGCACATCCTCCCTCACTGACAGCGGCACATCCTCCCTCACTGACAGCGGCACATCCCCGCCTCACTGACAGCGGCACATCCCCGCCTCACTGACAGCGGCACATCCCCTCCTCACTGACAGCGGCACATCCCGCCTCACTGACAGCGGCACATCCCCCCCTCATTGACAGCGGCACATCCCCGCCTCACTGACAGCGGCACATCCCCGCCTCACTGACAGCGGCACATCCCCGCCTCACTGACAGCGGCACATCCCTGCCTCACTGACAGCGGCACATCCTCCCTCACTGACAGCGGCACATCCTCCCTCACTGACAGCGGCACATCCCCGCCTCACTGACAGCGGCACATCCCCGCCTCACTGACAGCGGCACATCCCCTCCTCACTGACAGCGGCACATCCCGCCTCACTGACAGCGGCACATCCCCCCCTCATTGACAGCGGCACATCCCCGCCTCACTGACAGCGGCACATCCCCGCCTCACTGACAGCGGCACATCCTCCCTCACTGACAGCGGCACATCCCCTCCTCACTGACAGCGGCACATCCCCTCCTCACTGACAGCGGCACATCCCCGCCTCACTGACAGCGGCACATCCTCCCTCACTGACAGCGGCACATCCCCGCCTCACTGACAGCGGCACATCCCCCCTCACTGACAGCAGCACATCCCCCCTCACTGACAGCAGCACATCCCCTCCTCACTGACAGCGGCGCATCCCCGCCTCACTGACAGCAGCACATCCCCTCCTCACTGACAGCGGCGCATCCCCGCCTCACTGACAGCAGCACATCCCCGCCTCACTGACAGCAGCACATCCCCACCTCACTGACAGCGGCACATCCCCGCATCACTGACAGCGGCACATCCCCACCTTACTGACAGCGGCACATCCCCGCCTCACTGACAGCGGCACATCCCCCCCTCATTGACAGCGGCACATCCCCGCCTCACTGACAGCGGCACATCCCCGCCTCACTGACAGCGGCACATCCCCGCCTCACTGACAGCGGCACATCCCTGCCTCACTGACAGCGGCACATCCTCCCTCACTGACAGCGGCACATCCTCCCTCACTGACAGCGGCACATCCCCGCCTCACTGACAGCGGCACATCCCCGCCTCACTGACAGCGGCACATCCCCTCCTCACTGACAGCGGCACATCCCGCCTCACTGACAGCGGCACATCCCCCCCTCATTGACAGCGGCACATCCCCGCCTCACTGACAGCGGCACATCCCCGCCTCACTGACAGCGGCACATCTCCCCCTCACTGACAGCGGCACATCCTCCCTCACTGACAGCAGCACATCCCCTCCTCACTGACAGCGGCGCATCCCCGCCTCACTGACAGCGGCACATCCTCCCTCACTGACAGCGGCACATCCCCTCCTCACTGACAGCAGCATATCCCCGAATCACTGACAGCAGCATATCCCCGCCTCACTGACAGCGGCACATCCCCGCCTCACTGACAGCAGCACATCCCCGCCTCACTGACAGCGACACATCCCCCACTCACTGACAGCGGCACATCCTCCCTCACTGACAGCAGCAAATCCCTGCCTCACTGACAGCAGCACATCCCCGCCTCACTGACAGCAGCACATCCTCCCTCACTGACAGCGGCACATCACCTCCTGACTGACAGCGGCACATCCCTGCCTCACTGACAGCGGCACATCCTCCCTCACTGACAGCGGCACATCCCCTCCTCACTGACAGCAGCACATCCCCTCCTCACTGACAGCGGCACATCCCCCCTCACTGACAGCAGCACATCCCCGCCTCACTGACAGCGGCACATCCCTGCCTCACTGACAGCGGCACATCTCCCCCTCACTGACAGCGGCACATCCTCCCTCACTGACAGCAGCACATCCCCTCCTCACTGACAGCGGCGCATCCCCGCCTCACTGACAGCGGCACATCCCCCCCCTCACTGACAGCGGCACATCCTCCCTCACTGACAGCGGCACATCCCCTCCTCACTGACAGCAGCATATCCCCGAATCACTGACAGCAGCATATCCCCGCCTCACTGACAGCGGCACATCCCCGCCTCACTGACAGCAGTACATCCCCGCCTCACTGACAGCGACACATCCCCCACTCACTGACAGCGGCACATCCTCCCTCACTGACAGCAGCAAATCCCTGCCTCACTGACAGCAGCACATCCCCGCCTCACTGACAGCATCACATCCTCCCTCACTGACAGCGGCACATCCTCCCTCACTGACAGCGGCACATCCCCTCCTCACTGACAGCGGCACATCTCCCCCTCACTGACAGCGGCACATCCCCCCTCACTGACAGCAGCACATCCCCGCCTCACTGACAGCAGCACATCCCCCCCTCACTGACAGCAGCACATCCCCCCCTCACTGACAGCAGCACATCCCCGCCTCACTGACAGCGGCACATCCCCGCCTCACTGACAGCAGCACATCCGCCCCTCACTGACAGCAGCACATCTCCGCTCACTGACAGCGGTACATCTCCCCCTCACTGACAGCGGCACATCCTCCCTCACTGACAGCGGCACATCCCCTCCTCACTGACAGCGGCACATCCTCCCTCATTGACAGCGGCACATCCCCACCTCACTGACAGCGGTACATCTCCCCCTCACTGACAGCGGCACATCCTCCCTCACTGACAGCGGCACATCCCCTCCTCACTGACAGCGGCACATCCTCCCTCACTGACAGCGGCACATCCCCTCCTCACTGACAGCGGCACATCCCCGCCTCACTGACAGCGGCACATCCCCACCTCACTGACAGCGGCACATCCCCACCTCACTGACAGCGGCACATCCTCCCTCACTGACAGCGGCACATCCCCTCCTGACTGACAGCGGCACATCCCTGCCTCACTGACAGCAGCACATCCCCCTCACTGACAGCGGCACATCCCCTCCTCACTGACAGCGGCACATCCTCCCTCACTGACAGCGGCACATCCCCTCCTCACTGACAGCGGCACATCTCCGCCTCACTGACAGCGGCACATCCCCATCTCACTGACAGCGGCACACCCCCCCCTCACTGACAGCGGCACATCCCCGCCTCACTGACAGCAGCACATCCCCTCTCACTGACAGCGGCACATCTCCTCCTCGCTGACAGCAGCACATCACCACCTCACTGACAGCAGCACATCCTCCCTCACTGACAGCGGCACATCCCCTACTCACTGACAGCAGCACATCCCCCCTCACTGACAGCGGCACATCTCCTCCTC
Source organism: Pseudophryne corroboree (assembly GCF_028390025.1). Taxonomy (NCBI): domain Eukaryota; kingdom Metazoa; phylum Chordata; class Amphibia; order Anura; family Myobatrachidae; genus Pseudophryne; species Pseudophryne corroboree. The sequence goes on from NW_026968641.1 coordinate 18,772, forward strand.
ACTGACAGCAGCACATCACCACCTCACTGACAGCAGCACATCCTCCCTCACTGACAGCGGCACATCACCTCCTGACTGACAGCGGCACATCCCTGCCTCACTGACAGCGGCACATCCTCCCTCACTGACAGCGGCACATCACCTCCTGACTGACAGCTGGCACATCTCCTCCTCACTGACAGCGGCACATGTCCGCCTCACTGACAGCGGCACATCCCCGTCTCACTGACAGAGGCACATCCCCCCTCACTGACAGCGGCACATCCCCATCTCACTGACAGCAGCACATCCCTTCCTCACTGACAGCGGCACATCCCCTCCTCACTGACAGCGGCACATCCTCCCTCACTGACAGCGGCACATCCCCGCCTCACTGACAGCGGCACATCCTCCCTCACTGACAGCGGCGCATCCCCCCTCACTGACAGCGGCACATCCCCACCTCACTGACAGCAGCACATCCCTCCTCACTGACAGCGGCACATCCTCCCTCACTTACAGCGGCACATCCCCCCCTCACTGACAGCAGCACATCCTCCCTCACTGACAGCGGCACATCACCTCCTGACTGACAGCGGCACATCCCTGCCTCACTGACAGCAGCACATCCCCTCCTCACTGACAGAGGCACATCCCCGCCTCACTGACAGCGGCACATCCCCATCTCACTGACAGCAGCACATCCCCGCCTCACTGACAGCAGCACATCCCCGCCTCACTGACAGCGGCACATCCCCGCCTCACTGACAGCAGCACATCCGCCCCTCACTGACAGCAGCACATCTCCGCTCACTGACAGCGGTACATCTCCCCCACACTGACAGCGGCACATCCTCCCTCACTTACAGCGGCACATCCCCGCCTCACTGACAGCAGCACATCCGCCCCTCACTGACAGCAGCACATCTCCGCTCACTGACAGCGGTACATCTCCCCCACACTGACAGCGGCACATCCTCCCTCACTTACAGCGGCACATCCCCCCCTCACTGACAGCAGCACATCCTCCCTCACTGACAGCGGCACATCACCTCCTGACTGACAGCGGCACATCCCTGCCTCACTGACAGCAGCACATCCCCTCCTCACTGACAGAGGCACATCCCCGCCTCACTGACAGCGGCACATCCCCATCTCACTGACAGCAGCACATCCCCCCCTCACTGACAGCAGCACATCCCCGCCTCACTGACAGCGGCACATCCCCGCCTCACTGACAGCAGCACATCCGCCCCTCACTGACAGCAGCACATCTCCGCTCACTGACAGCGGTACATCTCCCCCTCACTGACAGCGGCACATCCTCCCTCACTGACAGCGGCACATCCCCTCCTCACTGACAGCGGCACATCCTCCCTCATTGACAGCGGCACATCCCCACCTCACTGACAGCGGTACATCTCCCCCTCACTGACAGAGGCACATCCTCCCTCACTGACAGCGGCACATCCCCTCCTCACTGACAGCGGCACATCCTCCCTCACTGACAGCGGCACATCCCCTCCTCACTGACAGCGGCACATCCCCGCCTCACTGACAGCGGCACATCCCCACCTCACTGACAGCAGCGCATCCCACCTCACTGACACCAGCACATCCCCCTCACTGACAGCGGCACATCCTCCCTCACTGACAGCGGCACATCCCCACCTCACTGACAGCGGCACATCCTCCCTCACTGACAGCGGCACATCCTCCCTCACTGACAGCAGCACATCTCCCCCTCACTGACAGCGGCACATCCTCCCTCACTGACAGCGGCACATCCCCACCTCACTGACAGCGACGCATCCCCGCCTCACTGACAGCGGCACATCTCCCCCTCACTGACAGCGGCACATCCTCCCTCACTGACAGCAGCATATCCCCTCCTCACTGACAGCGGCACATCCCCGCCTCACTGACAGCGGCACATCCTCCCTCACTGACAGCAGCACATCCCCGCCTCACTGACAGCGGCACATCCCTGCCTCGCGGACAGCGGCACATCCCCGCCTCACTGACAGCGGCACATCCCCGCCTCACTGACAGCGGCACATCCCCGCCTTACTGACAGCAGCACATCCCCGCCTCACTGACAGCGGCACATCCCCGCCTCACTGACAGCAGCACATCCCCGCCTCACTGACAGCAGCACATCACCACCTCACTGACAGCAGCACATCCTCCCTCACTGACAGCGGCACATCCCCTACACACTGACAGCAGCACATCCCCCCTCACTGACAGCGGCACATCTCCTCCTCACTGACAGCAGCACATCACCACCTCACTGACAGCAGCACATCCTCCCTCACTGACAGCGGCACATCACCTCCTGACTGACAGCGGCACATCCCTGCCTCACTGACAGCGGCACATCCTCCCTCACTGACAGCGGCACATCACCTCCTGACTGACAGCTGGCACATCTCCTCCTCACTGACAGCAGCACATGTCCGCCTCACTGACAGCGGCACATCCCCGTCTCACTGACAGAGGCACATCCCCCCTCACTGACAGCGGCACATCCCCATCTCACTGACAGCAGCACATCCCTTCCTCACTGACAGCGGCACATCCCCTCCTCACTGACAGCGGCACATCCTCCCTCACTGACAGCGGCACATCCCCGCCTCACTGACAGCGGCACATCCTCCCTCACTGACAGCGGCGCATCCCCCCTCACTGACAGCGGCACATCCCCACCTCACTGACAGCAGCACATCCCTCCTCACTGACAGCGGCACATCCTCCCTCACTTACAGCGGCACATCCCCCCCTCACTGACAGCAGCACATCCTCCCTCACTGACAGCGGCACATCACCTCCTGACTGACAGCGGCACATCCCTGCCTCACTAACAGCAGCACATCCCCTCCTCACTGACAGAGGCACATCCCCGCCTCACTGACAGCGGCACATCCCCATCTCACTGACAGCAGCACATCCCCGCCTCACTGAGAGAGGCACATCCCCTCCTCACTGACAGCGGCACATCCCGCCTCACTGACAGCGGCACATCCCCCCCTCATTGACAGCGGCACATCCCCGCCTCACTGACAGCGGCACATCCCCGCCTCACTGACAGCGGCACATCTCCCCCTCACTGACAGCGGCACATCCTCCCTCACTGACAGCAGCACATCCCCTCCTCACTGACAGCGGCGCATCCCCGCCTCACTGACAGCGGCACATCCTCCCTCACTGACAGCGGCACATCCCCTCCTCACTGACAGCAGCATATCCCCGAATCACTGACAGCAGCATATCCCCGCCTCACTGACAGCGGCACATCCCCGCCTCACTGACAGCAGCACATCCCCGCCTCACTGACAGCGACACATCCCCCACTCACTGACAGCGGCACATCCTCCCTCACTGACAGCAGCAAATCCCTGCCTCACTGACAGCAGCACATCCCCGCCTCACTGTCAGCAGCACATCCTCCCTCACTGACAGCGGCACATCACCTCCTGACTGACAGCGGCACATCCCTGCCTCACTGACAGCGGCACATCCTCCCTCACTGACAGCGGCACATCCCCTCCTCACTGACAGCAGCACATCCCCTCCTCACTGACAGCGGCACATCCCCCCTCACTGACAGCAGCACATCCCCGCCTCACTGACAGCGGCACATCCCTGCCTCACTGACAGCGGCACATCTCCCCCTCACTGACAGCGGCACATCCTCCCTCACTGACAGCAGCACATCCCCTCCTCACTGACAGCGGCGCATCCCCGCCTCACTGACAGCGGCACATCCCCCCCCTCACTGACAGCAGCACATCCTCCCTCACTGACAGCGGCACATCCCCTCCTCACTGACAGCAGCATATCCCCGAATCACTGACAGCAGCATATCCCCGCCTCACTGACAGCGGCACATCCCCGCCTCACTGACAGCAGTACATCCCCGCCTCACTGACAGCGACACATCCCCCACTCACTGACAGCGGCACATCCTCCCTCACTGACAGCAGCAAATCCCTGCCTCACTGACAGCAGCACATCCCCGCCTCACTGACAGCATCACATCCTCCCTCACTGACAGCGGCACATCCTCCCTCACTGACAGCGGCACATCCCCTCCTCACTGACAGCGGCACATCTCCCCCTCACTGACAGCGGCACATCCCCCCTCACTGACAGCAGCACATCCCCGCCTCACTGACAGCAGCACATCCCCCCCTCACTGACAGCAGCACATCCCCCCCTCACTGACAGCAGCACATCCCCGCCTCACTGACAGCGGCACATCCCCGCCTCACTGACAGCAGCACATCCGCCCCTCACTGACAGCAGCACATCTCCGCTCACTGACAGCGGTACATCTCCCCCTCACTGACAGCGGCACATCCTCCCTCACTGACAGCGGCACATCCCCTCCTCACTGACAGCGGCACATCCTCCCTCATTGACAGCGGCACATCCCCACCTCACTGACAGCGGTACATCTCCCCCTCACTGACAGCGGCACATCCTCCCTCACTGACAGCGGCACATCCCCTCCTCACTGACAGCGGCACATCCTCCCTCACTGACAGCGGCACATCCCCTCCTCACTGACAGCGGCACATCCCCGCCTCACTGACAGCGGCACATCCCCACCTCACTGACAGCGGCACATCCCCACCTCACTGACAGCGGCACATCCTCCCTCACTGACAGCGGCACATCCCCTCCTGACTGACAGCGGCACATCCCTGCCTCACTGACAGCAGCACATCCCCCTCACTGACAGCGGCACATCCCCTCCTCACTGACAGCGGCACATCCTCCCTCACTGACAGCGGCACATCCCCTCCTCACTGACAGCGGCACATCTCCGCCTCACTGACAGCGGCACATCCCCATCTCACTGACAGCGGCACACCCCCCCCTCACTGACAGCGGCACATCCCCGCCTCACTGACAGCAGCACATCCCCTCTCACTGACAGCGGCACATCTCCTCCTCGCTGACAGCAGCACATCACCACCTCACTGACAGCAGCACATCCTCCCTCACTGACAGCGGCACATCCCCTACTCACTGACAGCAGCACATCCCCCCTCACTGACAGCGGCACATCTCCTCCTCACTGACAGCAGCACATCACCACCTCACTGACAGCAGCACATCCTCCCTCACTGACAGCGGCACATCACCTCCTGACTGACAGCGGCACATCCCTGCCTCACTGACAGCGGCACATCCTCCCTCACTGACAGCGGCACATCACCTCCTGACTGACAGCTGGCACATCTCCTCCTCACTGACAGCGGCACATGTCCGCCTCACTGACAGCGGCACATCCCCGTCTCACTGACAGAGGCACATCCCCCCTCACTGACAGCGGCACATCCCCATCTCACTGACAGCAGCACATCCCTTCCTCACTGACAGCGGCACATCCCCTCCTCACTGACAGCGGCACATCCTCCCTCACTGACAGCGGCACATCCCCGCCTCACTGACAGCGGCACATCCTCCCTCACTGACAGCGGCGCATCCCCCCTCACTGACAGCGGCACATCCCCACCTCACTGACAGCAGCACATCCCTCCTCACTGACAGCGGCACATCCTCCCTCACTTACAGCGGCACATCCCCCCCTCACTGACAGCAGCACATCCTCCCTCACTGACAGCGGCACATCACCTCCTGACTGACAGCGGCACATCCCTGCCTCACTGACAGCAGCACATCCCCTCCTCACTGACAGAGGCACATCCCCGCCTCACTGACAGCGGCACATCCCCATCTCACTGACAGCAGCACATCCCCGCCTCACTGACAGCAGCACATCCCCGCCTCACTGACAGCGGCACATCCCCGCCTCACTGACAGCAGCACATCCGCCCCTCACTGACAGCAGCACATCTCCGCTCACTGACAGCGGTACATCTCCCCCACACTGACAGCGGCACATCCTCCCTCACTTACAGCGGCACATCCCCGCCTCACTGACAGCAGCACATCCGCCCCTCACTGACAGCAGCACATCTCCGCTCACTGACAGCGGTACATCTCCCCCACACTGACAGCGGCACATCCTCCCTCACTTACAGCGGCACATCCCCCCCTCACTGACAGCAGCACATCCTCCCTCACTGACAGCGGCACATCACCTCCTGACTGACAGCGGCACATCCCTGCCTCACTGACAGCAGCACATCCCCTCCTCACTGACAGAGGCACATCCCCGCCTCACTGACAGCGGCACATCCCCATCTCACTGACAGCAGCACATCCCCCCCTCACTGACAGCAGCACATCCCCGCCTCACTGACAGCGGCACATCCCCGCCTCACTGACAGCAGCACATCCGCCCCTCACTGACAGCAGCACATCTCCGCTCACTGACAGCGGTACATCTCCCCCTCACTGACAGCGGCACATCCTCCCTCACTGACAGCGGCACATCCCCTCCTCACTGACAGCGGCACATCCTCCCTCATTGACAGCAGCACATCCCCACCTCACTGACAGCGGTACATCTCCCCCTCACTGACAGAGGCACATCCTCCCTCACTGACAGCGGTACATCCCCTCCTCACTGACAGCGGCACATCCTCCCTCACTGACAGCGGCACATCCCCTCCTCACTGACAGCGGCACATCCCCGCCTCACTGACAGCGGCACATCCCCACCTCACTGACAGCAGCGCATCCCACCTCACTGACACCAGCACATCCCCCTCACTGACAGCGGCACATCCTCCCTCACTGACAGCGGCACATCCCCACCTCACTGACAGCGGCACATCCTCCCTCACTGACAGCGGCACATCCTCCCTCACTGACAGCAGCACATCTCCCCCTCACTGACAGCGGCACATCCTCCCTCACTGACAGCGGCACATCCCCACCTCACTGACAGCGACGCATCCCCGCCTCACTGACAGCGGCACATCTCCCCCTCACTGACAGCGGCACATCCTCCCTCACTGACAGCAGCATATCCCCTCCTCACTGACAGCGGCACATCCCCGCCTCACTGACAGCGGCACATCCTCCCTCACTGACAGCAGCACATCCCCGCCTCACTGACAGCGGCACATCCCTGCCTCGCGGACAGCGGCACATCCCCGCCTCACTGACAGCGGCACATCCCCGCCTCACTGACAGCGGCACATCCCCGCCTTACTGACAGCAGCACATCCCCGCCTCACTGACAGCGGCACATCCCCGCCTCACTGACAGCAGCACATCCCCGCCTCACTGACAGCAGCACATCACCACCTCACTGACAGCAGCACATCCTCCCTCACTGACAGCGGCACATCCCCTACACACTGACAGCAGCACATCCCCCCTCACTGACAGCGGCACATCTCCTCCTCACTGACAGCAGCACATCACCACCTCACTGACAGCAGCACATCCTCCCTCACTGACAGCGGCACATCACCTCCTGACTGACAGCGGCACATCCCTGCCTCACTGACAGCGGCACATCCTCCCTCACTGACAGCGGCACATCACCTCCTGACTGACAGCTGGCACATCTCCTCCTCACTGACAGCAGCACATGTCCGCCTCACTGACAGCGGCACATCCCCGTCTCACTGACAGAGGCACATCCCCCCTCACTGACAGCGGCACATCCCCATCTCACTGACAGCAGCACATCCCTTCCTCACTGACAGCGGCACATCCCCTCCTCACTGACAGCGGCACATCCTCCCTCACTGACAGCGGCACATCCCCGCCTCACTGACAGCGGCACATCCTCCCTCACTGACAGCGGCGCATCCCCCCTCACTGACAGCGGCACATCCCCACCTCACTGACAGCAGCACATCCCTCCTCACTGACAGCGGCACATCCTCCCTCACTTACAGCGGCACATCCCCCCCTCACTGACAGCAGCACATCCTCCCTCACTGACAGCGGCACATCACCTCCTGACTGACAGCGGCACATCCCTGCCTCACTAACAGCAGCACATCCCCTCCTCACTGACAGAGGCATATCCCCGCCTCACTGACAGCGGCACATCCCCGCCTCACTGACAGCAGCACATCCGCCCCTCACTGACAGCAGCACATCTCCGCTCACTGACAGCGGTACATCTCCCCCACACTGACAGCGGCACATCCTCCCTCACTTACAGCGGCACATCCCCGCCTCACTGACAGCAGCACATCCGCCCCTCACTGACAGCAGCACATCTCCGCTCACTGACAGCGGTACATCTCCCCCACACTGACAGCGGCACATCCTCCCTCACTTACAGCGGCACATCCCCCCCTCACTGACAGCAGCACATCCTCCCTCACTGACAGCGGCACATCACCTCCTGACTGACAGCGGCACATCCCTGCCTCACTGACAGCAGCACATCCCCTCCTCACTGACAGAGGCACATCCCCGCCTCACTGACAGCGGCACATCCCCATCTCACTGACAGCAGCACATCCCCCCCTCACTGACAGCAGCACATCCCCGCCTCACTGACAGCGGCACATCCCCGCCTCACTGACAGCAGCACATCCGCCCCTCACTGACAGCAGCACATCTCCGCTCACTGACAGCGGTACATCTCCCCCTCACTGACAGCGGCACATCCTCCCTCACTGACAGCGGCACATCCCCTCCTCACTGACAGCGGCACATCCTCCCTCATTGACAGCGGCACATCCCCACCTCACTGACAGCGGTACATCTCCCCCTCACTGACAGAGGCACATCCTCCCTCACTGACAGCGGCACATCCCCTCCTCACTGACAGCGGCACATCCTCCCTCACTGACAGCGGCACATCCCCTCCTCACTGACAGCGGCACATCCCCGCCTCACTGACAGCGGCACATCCCCACCTCACTGACAGCGGCACATCCCCGCCTCACTGACAGCAGCACATCCCCGCCTCACTGACAGCAGCACATCACCACCTCACTGACAGCAGCACATCCTCCCTCACTGACAGCGGCACATCCCCTACACACTGACAGCAGCACATCCCCCCTCACTGACAGCGGCACATCTCCTCCTCACTGACAGCAGCACATCACCACCTCACTGACAGCAGCACATCCTCCCTCACTGACAGCGGCACATCACCTCCTGACTGACAGCGGCACATCCCTGCCTCACTGACAGCGGCACATCCTCCCTCACTGACAGCGGCACATCACCTCCTGACTGACAGCTGGCACATCTCCTCCTCACTGACAGCAGCACATGTCCGCCTCACTGACAGCGGCACATCCCCGTCTCACTGACAGAGGCACATCCCCCCTCACTGACAGCGGCACATCCCCATCTCACTGACAGCAGCACATCCCTTCCTCACTGACAGCGGCACATCCCCTCCTCACTGACAGCGGCACATCCTCCCTCACTGACAGCGGCACATCCCCGCCTCACTGACAGCGGCACATCCTCCCTCACTGACAGTGGCGCATCCCCCCTCACTGACAGCGGCACATCCCCACCTCACTGACAGCAGCACATCCCTCCTCACTGACAGCGGCACATCCTCCCTCACTTACAGCGGCACATCCCCCCCTCACTGACAGCAGCACATCCTCCCTCACTGACAGCGGCACATCACCTCCTGACTGACAGCGGCACATCCCTGCCTCACTAACAGCAGCACATCCCCTCCTCACTGACAGAGGCACATCCCCGCCTCACTGACAGCGGCACATCCCCATCTCACTGACAGCAGCACATCCCCGCCTCACTGAGAGAGGCACATCCCCTCCTCACTGACAGCGGCACATCTCCTCCTCACTGACAGCGGCACATCCCCGCCTCACTGACATCGGTACATCCCCTGCCTCACTGACAGTGGCACATCCCCGCCTCACTGACAGCGGCACATCCCTGCCTCACTGAGAGAGGCACATCCCCTCCTCACTGACAGAGGCACATCCCCGCCTCACTGACAGCGGCACATCCCCGCCTCACTGACAGCAGCACATCCCCGCCTCACTGAGAGAGGCACATCCCCTCCTCACTGACAGCGGCACATCTCCTCCTCACTGACAGCGGCACATCCCCGCCTCACTGAGAGAGGCACATCCCCTCCTCACTGACAGAGGCACATCCCCGGCTCACTGACAGCAGCACATCCCGTCTCACTGACAGCAGCACATCCCTGCCTCACTGACAGCGGCACATCCCCGCCTTACTGACAGCGGCACATCCCTGCCTCACTGACAGCTGGCACATCTCCTCCTCACTGACAGCGGCACATCTCCACCTCACTGACAGCGGAGCATCCCCGCCTCACTGACAGCGGTACATCCCCTGCCTCACTGACAGCGGCACATACCCGCCTCACTGACAGCGGCACATCCCCGCCTCACTGACAGCGGCACATCTCCTCCTCACTGATAGCGGCACATCTCCGCCTCACTGACAGCGGAGCATCCCCGCCTCACTGACAGCGGCACATACCCGCCTCACTGACAGCGGCACATCCCTGCCTCACTGACAGCGGCACATCCCCGCCTCACTGACAGCGGCACATCCTCCCTCACTGACAGCGGCACATCCCCCCTCACTGACAGCGGCACATCACCTCCTGACTGACAGCGGCACATACCCTCCTCACTGACAGCGGCACATCCCCTCCTCACTGACAGCGGCACATCCTCCCTCACTGACAGCGGCACATCCCCTCCTCACTGACAGAGGCACATCCCCGGCTCACTGACAGCAGCACATCCCGTCTCACTGACAGCAGCACATCCCTGCCTCACTGACAGCGGCACATCCTCCCTCACTGACAGCAGCACATCCCCTCCTCACTGACTGCGGCACATCCCCGCCTTACTGACAGCGGCACATCCCCCCTCACTGACAGCGGCACATACTCCCTCACTGACAGCGGCACATCCCCCCTCACTGACAGCGGCACATCACCTCCTGACTGACAGCGGCACATCCCCTCCTCACTGACAGCACCACATCCCGCCTCACTGACAGCGGCACATCCTCCCTCACTGACAGCGGCACATCCCCTCCTCACTGACAGCGGCACATCCTCCCTCACTGACAGCGGCACATCCCCTCCTCACTGACAGCGGCACATCCTCCCTCACTGACAGCGGCACATCCCCGCCTCACTGACAGCGGCACATCCTCCCTCACTGACAGCGGCACATCCCCCCTCACTGACAGCGGCACATCCCCACCTCACTGACAGCAGCACATCCCCCCTCACTGACAGCGGCACATCCTCCCTCACTTACAGCGGCACATCCCCCCTCACTGACAGCAGCACATCCCCGCCTCACTGACAGCAGCAACTTCCCCGCCTCACTGAGAGAGGCACATCCCCTCCTCACTGACAGAGGCACATCCCCGCCTCACTGACAGCGGCACATCCCCGCCTCACTGACAGCAGCACATCCCCGCCTCACTGAGAGAGGCACATCCCCTCCTCACTGACAGCAGCACATCCCTGCCTCACTGACAGCGGCACATCCCCTCCTCACTGACAGCGGCACATCCCCGCCTCGCTGACAGCTGGCACATCTCCTCCTCACTGACAGCGGCACATCTCTTCCTCACTGACAGCGGCACATCCCCTCCTCACTGACAGCGGCACATCCCCGCCTCACTGACAGCGGCACATCCTCGCCTCACTGACAGCGGCACATCTCCTACTCACTGACAGCGGCACATCCTCCCTCACTGACAGAGGCACATCCCCTCCTCACTGACAGCGGCACATCCCCGCCTCACTGACAGAGGCACATCCCCGCCTCACTGACAGAGGCACATCCCCGCCTCACTGACAGCGGCACATCCCCGCCTCACTGACAACGGCACATCTCCTATTCACTGACAGCGGCACATCCCCTCCTCACTGACAGCGGCACATCCCCGCCTCACTGACAGCGGCACATCTCCTCCTCACTGACAGCGGCATATCTCCTCCTCACTGACAGCAGCACATCCCCGCCTCACTGACAGCAGCACATCCCCGCCTCACTGACAGCGGCACATCCCCGCCTCACTGACAGCGGCACATCCCCTCCTCACTGACAGCAGCACATCCCCGCCTCACTGACAGTGGCACATCTCCTCCTCACTGACAGCGGCACATCTCCTCCTCACTGACAGCGGCACATCTCCGCCTCACTGACAGCGGCACATCTCCTCCTCACTGACAGCTGGCACATCTCCTCCTCACTGACAGCGGCACATCTCCTCCTCACTGACAGCGGCACATCCCCATCTCACTGACAGCAGCACATCCCTTCCTCACTGACAGCGGCACATCCCCTCCTCACTGACAGCGGCACATCCTCCCTCACTGACAGCGGCACATCCCCGCCTCACTGACAGCGGCACATCCTCCCTCACTGACAGCGGCGCATCCCCCCTCACTGACAGCGGCACATCCCCACCTCACTGACAGCAGCACATCCCTCCTCACTGACAGCGGCACATCCCCGCCTCACTGACAGCGGCACATCCTCCCTCACTGACAGCGGCGCATCCCCCCTCACTGACAGCGGCACATCCCCACCTCACTGACAGCAGCACATCCCTCCTCACTGACAGCAGCACATCCCCATCTCACTGACAGCAGCACATCCCTTCCTCACTGACAGCGGCACATCCCCTCCTCACTGACAGCGGCACATCCTCCCTCACTGACAGCGGCACATCCCCGCCTCACTGACAGCGGCACATCCTCCCTCACTGACAGCGGCGCATCCCCCCTCACTGACAGCGGCACATCCCCACCTCACTGACAGCAGCACATCCCCCCTCACTGACAGCGGCACATCCCCACCTCACTGACAGCAGCACATCCCTCCTCACTGACAGCGGCACATCCCCCCCTCACTGACAGCAGCACATCCTCCCTCACTGACAGCGGCACATCACCTCCTGACTGACAGCGGCACATCCCTGCCTCACTGACAGCAGCACATCCCCTCCTCACTGACAGAGGCACATCCCCGCCTCACTGACAGCGGCACATCCCCATCTCACTGACAGCAGCACATCCCCGCCTCACTGAGAGAGGCACATCCCCTCCTCACTGACAGCGGCACATCTCCTCCTCACTGACAGCGGCACATCCCCGCCTCACTGACATCGGTACATCCCCTGCCTCACTGACAGTGGCACATACCCGCCTCACTGACAGCGGCACATCCCTGCCTCACTGAGAGAGGCACATCCCCTCCTCACTGACAGAGGCACATCCCCGCCTCACTGACAGCGGCACATCCCCGCCTCACTGACAGCAGCACATCCCCGCCTCACTGAGAGAGGCACATCCCCTCCTCACTGACAGCGGCACATCTCCTCCTCACTGACAGCGGCACATCCCCGCCTCACTGAGAGAGGCACATCCCCTCCTCACTGACAGAGGCACATCCCCGGCTCACTGACAGCAGCACATCCCGTCTCACTGACAGCAGCACATCCCTGCCTCACTGACAGCGGCACATCCCCGCCTTACTGACAGCGGCACATCCCTGCCTCACTGACAGCTGGCACATCTCCTCCTCACTGACAGCGGCACATCTCCACCTCACTGACAGCGGAGCATCCCCGCCTCACTGACAGCGGTACATCCCCTGCCTCACTGACAGCGGCACATACCCGCCTCACTGACAGCGGCACATCCCCGCCTCACTGACAGCGGCACATCTCCTCCTCACTGATAGCGGCACATCTCCGCCTCACTGACAGCGGAGCATCCCCGCCTCACTGACAGCGGCACATACCCGCCTCACTGACAGCGGCACATCCCTGCCTCACTGACAGCGGCACATCCCCGCCTCACTGACAGCGGCACATCCTCCCTCACTGACAGCGGCACATCCCCCCTCACTGACAGCGGCACATCACCTCCTGACTGACAGCGGCACATACCCTCCTCACTGACAGCGGCACATCCCCTCCTCACTGACAGCGGCACATCCTCCCTCACTGACAGCGGCACATCCCCTCCTCACTGACAGAGGCACATCCCCGGCTCACTGACAGCAGCACATCCCGTCTCACTGACAGCAGCACATCCCTGCCTCACTGACAGCGGCACATCCTCCCTCACTGACAGCAGCACATCCCCTCCTCACTGACTGCGGCACATCCCCGCCTTACTGACAGCGGCACATCCCCCCTCACTGACAGCGGCACATACTCCCTCACTGACAGCGGCACATCCCCCCTCACTGACAGCGGCACATCACCTCCTGACTGACAGCGGCACATCCCCTCCTCACTGACAGCACCACATCCCGCCTCACTGACAGCGGCACATCCTCCCTCACTGACAGCGGCACATCCCCTCCTCACTGACAGCGGCACATCCTCCCTCACTGACAGCGGCACATCCCCTCCTCACTGACAGCGGCACATCCTCCCTCACTGACAGCGGCACATCCCCGCCTCACTGACAGCGGCACATCCTCCCTCACTGACAGCGGCACATCCCCCCTCACTGACAGCGGCACATCCCCACCTCACTGACAGCAGCACATCCCCCCTCACTGACAGCGGCACATCCTCCCTCACTTACAGCGGCACATCCCCCCTCACTGACAGCAGCACATCCCCGCCTCACTGACAGCAGCAACTTCCCCGCCTCACTGAGAGAGGCACATCCCCTCCTCACTGACAGAGGCACATCCCCGCCTCACTGACAGCGGCACATCCCCGCCTCACTGACAGCAGCACATCCCCGCCTCACTGAGAGAGGCACATCCCCTCCTCACTGACAGCAGCACATCCCTGCCTCACTGACAGCGGCACATCCCCTCCTCACTGACAGCGGCACATCCCCGCCTCGCTGACAGCTGGCACATCTCCTCCTCACTGACAGCGGCACATCTCTTCCTCACTGACAGCGGCACATCCCCTCCTCACTGACAGCGGCACATCCCCGCCTCACTGACAGCGGCACATCCTCGCCTCACTGACAGCGGCACATCTCCTACTCACTGACAGCGGCACATCCTCCCTCACTGACAGAGGCACATCCCCTCCTCACTGACAGCGGCACATCCCCGCCTCACTGACAGAGGCACATCCCCGCCTCACTGACAGAGGCACATCCCCGCCTCACTGACAGCGGCACATCCCCGCCTCACTGACAACGGCACATCTCCTATTCACTGACAGCGGCACATCCCCTCCTCACTGACAGCGGCACATCCCCGCCTCACTGACAGCGGCACATCTCCTCCTCACTGACAGCGGCATATCTCCTCCTCACTGACAGCAGCACATCCCCGCCTCACTGACAGCAGCACATCCCCGCCTCACTGACAGCGGCACATCCCCGCCTCACTGACAGCGGCACATCCCCTCCTCACTGACAGCAGCACATCCCCGCCTCACTGACAGTGGCACATCTCCTCCTCACTGACAGCGGCACATCTCCTCCTCACTGACAGCGGCACATCTCCGCCTCACTGACAGCGGCACATCTCCTCCTCACTGACAGCTGGCACATCTCCTCCTCACTGACAGCGGCACATCTCCGCCTCACTGACAGCGGCACATCCCCGTCTCACTGACAGTGGCACATCCCCCCTCACTGACAGCGGCACATCCCCTCCTCACTGAGAGCGGCACATACCCGGCTCACTGACAGCGGCACATCCCCGCCTCACTGACAGCAGCACATCCCCGACTCACTGACAGCGGCACATCCTCCCTCACTGAGAGCGGCACATCCCCGCCTCACTGACAGCGACACATCCCGCCTCACTGACAGCTGGCACATCTCCTCCTCACTGACAGCGGCACATCTCCGCCTCACTGACAGCATCACATCCCCGCCTCACTGACAGCGGCACATCTCTGCCTCACTGACAGCGGCACATCCTCCCTCACTTACAGCGGCACATCCCCTCCTCACTGACAGCGGCACATCCTCCCTCACTGACAGCGGCACATCCCCGCCTCACTGACAGCAGCACATCCCCGCCTCACTGACAGCGGCACATCCCGCCTCACTGACAGCTGGCACATCTCCGCCTCACTGACTGCGGCACATCTCCGCCTCACTGACAGCATCACATCCCCGCCTCACTGACAGCGGCACATCCCTGCCTCACTGACAGCGGCACATCCTCCCTCACTTACAGCGGCACATCCCCTCCTCACTGACAGCGGCACATCTCCTCACTGACAGCGGCACATCCCCTCCTCACTGACAGCGGCACATCCTCCCTCACTGACAGCGGCACATCCCCGCCTCACTGACAGCGGCACATCCCCCCTCACTGACAGCGGCACATCCCCACCTCACTGACAGCAGCACATCCCCCCTTACTGACAGCGGCACATCCTCCCTCACTTACAGCGGCACATCCCCTCCTCACTGACAGCGGCACATCTCCTCCTCACTGACAGCGGCACATCCCCGCCTCACTGACAGCGGCACATCCCCGCCTCACTGACAGCGGCACATCCCCGCCTCACTGACAGCGGCACATCTCCTCCTCACTGACAGCGGCACATCCTCCCTCACTGACAGCAGCACATCCCCACCTCACTGACAGCGGCACATCCCCGCCTCACTGACAGCGGCACATCCCCGCCTCACTGACAGCGGCACATCCCCTACTCACTGACAGTGGCACATCCCCTCCTCACTGACAGCGGCACATCCCCGCCTCACTGACAGAGGCACATCCCCGCCTCACTGACAGAGGCACATCCCCGCCTCACTGACAGCGGCACATCCCCGCCTCACTGACAGCGGCACATCTCCTACTCACTGACAGCGGCACATCCCCTCCTCACTGACAGCGGCACATCCCCGCCTCACTGACAGCGGCACATCCCCTCCTCACTGACAGCAGCACATCCCCTCCTCACTGACAGCTGGCACATCTACTCACTGACAGCGGCACATCTCCGCCTCACTGACAGCGGCACATCCCCTCCTCACTGACAGCAGCACATCCCCTCCTCACTGACAGCTGGCACATCCCCTCCTCACTGACAGCTGGCACATCTCCTCCTCACTGACAGCGGCACATCTCCGCCTCACTGACAGCGGCACATCCCCGTCTCACTGACAGCGGCACATCCCCCCTCACTGACAGCGGCACATCCCCATCTCACTGACAGCAGCACATCCCTTCCTCACTGACAGCGGCACATCCCCTCCTCACTGACAGCGGCACATCCCCGCCTCACTGACAGCGGCACATCCCCTCCTCACTGACAGCAGCACATCCCCTCCTCACTGACAGCGGCACATCTCCTCCTCACTGACAGCGGCACATCCTCCCTCACTGACAGCGGCACATCCCCGCCTCACTGACAGCAGCACATCCCCGCCTCACTGACAGCGGCACATCCCGCCTCACTGACAGCTGGCACATCTCCGCCTCACTGACAGCGGCACATCCCCTCCTCACTGACAGCAGCACATCCCCTCCTCACTGACAGCTGGCACATCTCCTCCTCACTGACAGCGGCACATCTCCGCCTCTCTGACAGCGGCACATCCCCGTCTCACTGACAGCGGCACATCCCCCCTCACTGACAGCGGCACATCCCCTCCTCACTGACAGCGGCACATCCCCGCCTCACTGACAGAGGCACATCTCCGCCTCACTGACAGCGGCACATCCCCGCCTTACTGACAGCAGCACATCCCCTACTCACTGACAGCGGCACATCCTCCCTCACTGACAGCGGCACATCACCTCCTCACTGACAGCGGCACATCTCCGCCTCACTGACAGCGGCACATACCCGGCTCACTGACAGCGGCACATCCCCGCCTTACTGACAGCAGCACATCCACGCCTCACTGACAGCGGCACATCCCTGCCTCACTGACAGCGGCACATTCCCTCCTCACTGAAAGCGGCACATCCTCCCTCACTGACAGCGGCACATCCCCGTCTCACTGACAGCGGCACATCCCCCCTCACTGACAGCGGCACATCCCCATCTCACTGACAGCAGCACATCCCTTCCTCACTGACAGCGGCACATACCCGGCTCACTGACAGCGGCACATCCCCGCCTTACTGACAGCAGCACATCCCCTCCTCACTGACAGCGGCACATCCTCCCTCACTGACAGCGGCACATCACATCCTGACTGACAGCGGCACATCCCTGCCTCACTGACAGCTGGCACATCTCCTCCTCACTGACAGCGGCACATCTCCGCCTCACTGACAGCGGCACATACCCGGCTCACTGACAGCAGCACATCCCCGCCTTACTGACAGCAGCACATCCCCGCCTCACTGACAGCGGCACATCCCTGCCTCACTGACAGCTGGCACATCTCCTCACTGACAGCGGCACATCTCTGCCTCACTGACAGCGGCACATCCCCGTCTCACTGACAGCTGCACATCCCCCCTCACTGACAGCGGCACATCCCCGCCTCACTGACAGCGGCACATCCCCGCCTCACTGACAGCGGCACATCCCCGCCTCACTGACAGCGGCACATCCCCGTCTCACTGACAGCGGCACATCCCCCCTCACTGACAGCGGCACATCCCCATCTCACTGACAGCAGCACATCCCTTCCTCACTGACAGCGGCACATCCCCGCCTCACTGACAGCGGCACATCCCCGCCTCACTGACAGCGGCACATCCCCGGCTCACTGACAGCGGCACATCCCCGCCTTACTGACAGCAGCACATCCCCGCCTCACTGACAGCGGCACATCCCTGCCTCACTGACAGCGGTACATCCCCTGCCTCACTGACAGCGGTACATACCGGCCTCACTGACAGCGGCACATACCCGCCTCACTGACAGCGGCACATCCCTGCCTCACTGACAGCGGCACATCCCCCCTCACTGACAGCGGCACATCCCCCCCTCACTGACAGCGGCACATCCCCATCTCACTGACAGCAGCACATCCCTTCCTCACTGACAGCGGCACATACCCGGCTCACTGACAGCGGCACATCCCCGCCTTACTGACAGCAGCACATCCCCGCCTCACTGACAGCGGCACATCCCTGCCTCACTGACAGCGGCACATCCCCGCCTCACTGACAGCGGCACATCCCCGCCTCACTGACAGCGGCACATCCCCCCTCACTGACAGCGGCACATCCCCATCTCACTGACAGCAGCACATCCCTTCCTCACTGACAGCGGCACATCCCCGCCTCACTGACAGCGGCACATCCCCGCCTCACTGACAGCGGCACATCCCCGCCTCACTGACAGCGGCACATCCCCGCCTTACTGACAGCAGCACATCCCCGCCTCACTGACAGCTGGCACATCTCCTCCTCACTGACAGCGGCACATCTCCGCCTCACTGACAGCGGTACATCCCCTGCCTCACTGACAGCGGCACATACCCGCCTCACTGACAGCGGCACATACCCGCCTCACTGACAGCGGCACATCCCTGCCTCACTGACAGCGGCACATCCTCCCTCACTGACAGCGGCACATCCCCTCCTCACTGACAGCGGCACATCCCCTCCTCACTGAAAGCGGCACATCACCTCCTGACTGACAGCGGCACATCCCCGCCTCACTGACAGCGGCACATCCCCCCTCACTGACAGCGGCACATCCCCACCTCACTGACAGCAGCACATCCCCACCTCACTGACAGCAGCACATCCCCGCCTCACTGACAGCGGCACATCTCCTCCTCACTGACAGCAGCACAACCCCGCCTCACTGACAGCAGCACATCCCCGCCTCACTGACAGCGGCACATCCCCGAATCACTGACAGCGGCACATCCCCTCCTCACTGACAGCAGCACATCCCGCCTCACTGACAGCGGCACATCCCCTCCTCACTGACAGCGGCACATCCCCGCCACACTGACAGCGGCACATCCTCCCTCACTGACAGCAGCACATCCCCGCCTCACTGACAGCGGCACATCCCCGCCTCACTGACAGCGGCACATCCCCGCCTCACTGACAGCGGCACATCCCCGCCTCACAGACATCTGCACATCCCCGCCTCACTGACAGCGGCACATCTCCTCCTCACTGACAGCGGCACATCCCCTCCTCACTGACAGCGGCACATCCCCGCCTCACTGACAGCGGCACATCCCCGCCTCACTGACAGCGGCACATCTCCTCCTCACTGACAGCGGCACATCCCCTCCTCACTGACAGCGGCACATCCCCGCCTCACTGACAGCGGCACATCTCCTCCTCACTGACTGCAGCACATCCCCCCCTCACTGACTGCAGCACATCCCCTCCTCACTGACAGCGGCACATCCCCGCCTCACTGACAGCGGCACATCCTCCCTCACTGACAGCGGCACATCCTCCCTCACTGACAGCAGCACATCCCCTCCTCACTGCCAGCGGCACATCCCCTCCTCACTGACAGCGGCACATCCTCCCTCACTGACAGCGGCACATCCCCGCCTCACTGACAGCGGCACATCCTCCCTCACTGACAGCAGCACATCCCGCCTCACTGACTGCAGCACATCCCCCCCTCACTGGCAGCGGCACATCCTCCCTCACTGACAGCGGCACATCCCCACCTCACTGACAGCGGCACATCCCCTCCTCACTGACAGCGGCACATCCTCCCTCACTGACAGCAGCACATCCCGCCTCACTGACTGCAGCACATCCCCCCCTCACTAGCAGCGGCACATCCCCTCCTCACTGACAGCGGCACATCCTCCTTCACTGACAGCGGCACATCCCCACCTCACTGACAGCGGCACATCCCCATCTCACTGACAGCGGCACATCCCCGCCTCACTGACAGCGGCACATCCTCCCTCACTGACAGCGGCACATCCTCCCTCACTGACAGCGGCACATCCCCGCCTCACTGCCAGCGGCACATCCCCTCCTCACTGACAGCGACACATCCCCGCCTCACTGACAGCAGCACATCCCCCCTCACTGACAGCGACACATCCTCCCTCACTGACAGCAGCACATCCCCGCCTCACTGACAGCAGCACATCCCCTCCTCACTGCCAGCGGCACATCCCCTCCTCACTGACAGCGGCACATCCTCCCTCACTGACAGCGGCACATCCCCGCCTCACTGACAGCGGCACATCCTCCCTCACTGACAGCAGCACATCCCGCCTCACTGACTGCAGCACATCCCCCCCTCACTGGCAGCGGCACATCCTCCCTCACTGACAGCGGCACATCCCCACCTCACTGACAGCGGCACATCCCCTCCTCACTGACAGCGGCACATCCTCCCTCACTGACAGCAGCACATCCCGCCTCACTGACTGCAGCACATCCCCCCCTCACTGGCAGCGGCACATCCCCTCCTCACTGACAGCGGCACATCCTCCCTCACTGACAGCGGCACATCCCCACCTCACTGACAGCGGCACATCCCCTCCTCACTGACAGCGACACATCCCCGCCTCACTGACAGCAGCACATCCCCCCTCACTGACAGCGACACATCCCCGCCTCACTGACAGCGGCACATCCCCATCTCACTGACAGCAGCACATCCCTGCCTTACTGACAGCGGCACATCCCCGCCTCACTGACAGCGGCACATCCTCCCTCACTGACAGCGGCACATCCTCCCTCACTGACAGCGGCACATCCCCCCTCACTGACAGCGGCACATCCCCCCTCACTGACAGCAGCACATCCCCGCCTCACTGACAGCGGCACATCCCTGCCTCACTGACAGCGGCATATCCCCGCCTCACTGACAGCAACACATCCCCCACTCACTGACAGCAGCACATCCCCACCTCACTGACATCGGCACATCTCCCCCTCACTGACAGCGGCACATCCTCCCTCACTGACAGCGGCACATCCCCTCCTCACTGACAGCGGCACATCCTCCCTCACTGACAGCGGCACATCCCCACCTCACTGACAGCGGCACATCCTCTCTCACTGACAGCGGCACATCCCCACCTCACTGACAGTGGCACATCCTCCCTCACTGACAGCGGCACATCCCCGCCTCACTGACAGCGGCGCATCCTCTCTCACTGACAGAGGCACATCCTCCCTCACTGACAGCGGTACATCTCCCCCTCACTGACAGCGGCACATCCCTTCCTCACTGACAGCGGCACATCCCCTCCTCACTGACAGCGGCACATCCTCCCTCACTGACAGCGGCACATCCCCTCCTCACTGACAGCGGCACATCCTCCCTCACTGACAGCGGCACATCCCCTCCTCACTGACAGCGACGCATCCCCGCCTCACTGACAGCAGCACATCCCCACCTCACTGACAGTGGCACATCCTCCTCACTGACAGCGGCACATCCCCGCCTCACTGACAGCGGCGCATCCCCGCCTCACTGACAGCGGCACATCCCCACCTCACTGACAGCGACGCATCCCCGCCTCACTGACAGCAGCACATCCCCCCCTCACTTTCAGCAGCACATCCCCGCCTCACTGACAGCGGCGCATTCCCTCCTCACTGACAGCGGCACATCCCCCCTCACTGACAGCAGCGCATCCCCACCTCACTGACAGCGGCACATCCTCCGTCACTGACAGCGGCACATCCCCGCCTCACTGACAGCAGCACATCCCCGCCTCACTGACAGCAGCACATCCCCGCCTCACTGACAGCGGTACATCCTCCCTCACTGACAGCAGCACATCCCCTCCTCACTGACAGCGGCACATCCCCTCCTCACTGACAGCGGCACATCCCCGCCTCACTGACAGCGGTACATCCCCGCCTCACTGACAGCAGCACATCCTCCCTCACTGACAGCGACACATCCCCGCCTCACAGACAGCGGCACATACCCGCCTCACTGACAGCGGCACATCCCTGCCTCACTGACAGCAGCACATCCCCTCCTCACTGACAGCGGCACATCCCCGCCTCACAGACAGCGGCACATACCCGCCTCACTGACAGCGGCACATCCCTGCCTCACTGACAGCGGCACATCCCCTCCTCACTGACAGCGGCACATCCCCTCCTCACTGACAGCGGCACATCCCCTCCTCACTGACAGCTGCACATCACCTCCTGACTGACAGCGGCACATCACCGCCTCACTGACAGCGGCACATCCCCCCTCACTGACAGCGGCACATCCCTTCCTCACTGACAGCGGCACATCCCCACCTCACTGACAGCAGCACATCCCCACCTCACTGACAGCAGCACATCCCTGCCTCACTGACAGCGGCACATCCCTGCCTCACTGACAGCGGCACATCCTCCCTCACTGACAGCGGCACATCCTCCCTCACTGACAGCGGCACATCCCCGCCTCACTGACAGCGGCACATCCCCGCCTCACTGACAGCGGCACATCCCCTCCTCACTAACAGCGGCACATCCCGCCTCACTGACAGCGGCACATCCCCCCCTCATTGACAGCGGCACATCCCCGCCTCACTGACAGCGGCACATCCCCGCCTCACTGACAGCGGCACATCCCCGCCTCACTGACAGCGGCACATCCCTGCCTCACTGACAGCGGCACATCCTCCCTCACTGACAGCGGCACATCCTCCCTCACTGACAGCGGCACATCCCCGCCTCACTGACAGCGGCACATCCCCGCCTCACTGACAGCGGCACATCCCCTCCTCACTGACAGCGGCACATCCCGCCTCACTGACAGCGGCACATCCCCCCCTCATTGACAGCGGCACATCCCCGCCTCACTGACAGCGGCACATCCCCGCCTCACTGACAGCGGCACATCCTCCCTCACTGACAGCGGCACATCCCCTCCTCACTGACAGCGGCACATCCCCTCCTCACTGACAGCGGCACATCCCCGCCTCACTGACAGCGGCACATCCTCCCTCACTGACAGCGGCACATCCCCGCCTCACTGACAGCGGCACATCCCCCCTCACTGACAGCAGCACATCCCCCCTCACTGACAGCAGCACATCCCCTCCTCACTGACAGCGGCGCATCCCCGCCTCACTGACAGCAGCACATCCCCTCCTCACTGACAGCGGCGCATCCCCGCCTCACTGACAGCAGCACATCCCCGCCTCACTGACAGCAGCACATCCCCCCCTCACTTTCAGCAGCACATCCCCGCCTCACTGACAGCGGCGCATTCCCTCCTCACTGACAGCGGCACATCCCCCCTCACTGACAGCAGCGCATCCCCACCTCACTGACAGCGGCACATCCTCCGTCACTGACAGCGGCACATCCCCGCCTCACTGACAGCAGCACATCCCCGCCTCACTGACAGCAGCACATCCCCGCCTCACTGACAGCGGTACATCCTCCCTCACTGACAGCAGCACATCCCCTCCTCACTGACAGCGGCACATCCCCTCCTCACTGACAGCGGCACATCCCCGCCTCACTGACAGCGGTACATCCCCGCCTCACTGACAGCAGCACATCCTCCCTCACTGACAGCGACACATCCCCGCCTCACAGACAGCGGCACATACCCGCCTCACTGACAGCGGCACATCCCTGCCTCACTGACAGCAGCACATCCCCTCCTCACTGACAGCGGCACATCCCCGCCTCACAGACAGCGGCACATACCCGCCTCACTGACAGCGGCACATCCCTGCCTCACTGACAGCGGCACATCCCCTCCTCACTGACAGCGGCACATCCCCTCCTCACTGACAGCGGCACATCCCCTCCTCACTGACAGCTGCACATCACCTCCTGACTGACAGCGGCACATCACCGCCTCACTGACAGCGGCACATCCCCCCTCACTGACAGCGGCACATCCCTTCCTCACTGACAGCGGCACATCCCCACCTCACTGACAGCAGCACATCCCCACCTCACTGACAGCAGCACATCCCTGCCTCACTGACAGCGGCACATCCCTGCCTCACTGACAGCGGCACATCCTCCCTCACTGACAGCGGCACATCCTCCCTCACTGACAGCGGCACATCCCCGCCTCACTGACAGCGGCACATCCCCGCCTCACTGACAGCGGCACATCCCCTCCTCACTAACAGCGGCACATCCCGCCTCACTGACAGCGGCACATCCCCCCCTCATTGACAGCGGCACATCCCCGCCTCACTGACAGCGGCACATCCCCGCCTCACTGACAGCGGCACATCCCCGCCTCACTGACAGCGGCACATCCCTGCCTCACTGACAGCGGCACATCCTCCCTCACTGACAGCGGCACATCCTCCCTCACTGACAGCGGCACATCCCCGCCTCACTGACAGCGGCACATCCCCGCCTCACTGACAGCGGCACATCCCCTCCTCACTGACAGCGGCACATCCCGCCTCACTGACAGCGGCACATCCCCCCCTCATTGACAGCGGCACATCCCCGCCTCACTGACAGCGGCACATCCCCGCCTCACTGACAGCGGCACATCCTCCCTCACTGACAGCGGCACATCCCCTCCTCACTGACAGCGGCACATCCCCTCCTCACTGACAGCGGCACATCCCCGCCTCACTGACAGCGGCACATCCTCCCTCACTGACAGCGGCACATCCCCGCCTCACTGACAGCGGCACATCCCCCCTCACTGACAGCAGCACATCCCCCCTCACTGACAGCAGCACATCCCCTCCTCACTGACAGCGGCGCATCCCCGCCTCACTGACAGCAGCACATCCCCTCCTCACTGACAGCGGCGCATCCCCGCCTCACTGACAGCAGCACATCCCCGCCTCACTGACAGCAGCACATCCCCACCTCACTGACAGCGGCACATCCCCGCATCACTGACAGCGGCACATCCCCACCTTACTGACAGCGGCACATCCCCGCCTCACTGACAGCGGCACATCCCCCCCTCATTGACAGCGGCACATCCCCGCCTCACTGACAGCGGCACATCCCCGCCTCACTGACAGCGGCACATCCCCGCCTCACTGACAGCGGCACATCCCTGCCTCACTGACAGCGGCACATCCTCCCTCACTGACAGCGGCACATCCTCCCTCACTGACAGCGGCACATCCCCGCCTCACTGACAGCGGCACATCCCCGCCTCACTGACAGCGGCACATCCCCTCCTCACTGACAGCGGCACATCCCGCCTCACTGACAGCGGCACATCCCCCCCTCATTGACAGCGGCACATCCCCGCCTCACTGACAGCGGCACATCCCCGCCTCACTGACAGCGGCACATCCTCCCTCACTGACAGCGGCACATCCCCTCCTCACTGACAGCGGCACATCCCCTCCTCACTGACAGCGGCACATCCCCGCCTCACTGACAGCGGCACATCCTCCCTCACTGACAGCGGCACATCCCCGCCTCACTGACAGCGGCACATCCCCCCTCACTGACAGCAGCACATCCCCCCTCACTGACAGCAGCACATCCCCTCCTCACTGACAGCGGCGCATCCCCGCCTCACTGACAGCAGCACATCCCCTCCTCACTGACAGCGGCGCATCCCCGCCTCACTGACAGCAGCACATCCCCGCCTCACTGACAGCAGCACATCCCCACCTCACTGACAGCGGCACATCCCCGCCTCACTGACAGCGGCACATCCTCCCTCACTGACAGCGGCACATCCCCGCCTCACTGACAGCGGCACATCCCCCCTCACTGACAGCGGCACATCCCCGCCTCACTGACAGCGGCACATCCCCGCCTCACTGACAGCAGCACATCTCCGCCTCACTGACAGCGGCACATCCCCCCTCACTGACAGCAGCACATCCCGCCTCACTGACTGCAGCACATCCCCCCCTCACTGACAGCGGCACATCCCCTCCTCACTGACAGCGGCACATCCTCCCTCACTGACAACGGCACATCCCCACCTCACTGACAGCGGCACATCCCCGCCTCACTGACAGCGGCACATCCTCCCTCACTGACAGCGGCACATCCCCTCCTCACTGACAGCGGCACATCCCCGCCTCACTGACAGCAGCACATCCCCGCCTCACTGACAGCGGCACATCCCTGCCTCACTGACAGCGGCACATCCCCCCTCACTGACAGCAGCACATCCCCGCCTCACTGACAGCAGCACATCCCCGCCTCACTGACAGCGGCACATCTCCCCCTCACTGACAGCGGCACATCCTCCCTCACTGACAGCGGCACATCCCTGCCTCACTGACAGCGGCACATCCCCGCCTCACTGACAGCGGCACATCCCCCCTCACTGACAGCAGCACATCCCCGCCTCACTGACAGCGGCACATCCCTGCCTCACTGACAGCGGCACATCCCCGCCTCACTGACAGCGGCACATCTCCCCCTCACTGACAGCGGCACATCCTCCCTCACTGACAGCGGCACATCCCCGCCTCACTGACAGCGGCACATCCCCGCCTCACTGACAGCAGCACATCCCCTCCTCACTGACAGCGGCACATCCCGCCTCACTGACAGCGGCACATCCCCCCCTCACTGACAGCAGCACATCCCCGCCTCACTGACAGCAGCACATCCCCGCCTCACTGACAGCGGCACATCCCCCCCTCACTGACAGCGGCACATCCCCGCCTCACTGACAGCGGCACATCCCCGCCTCACTGACAGCGGCACATCCCCGCCTCACTGACAGCGGCACATCCTCCCTCACTGACAGCGGCACATCCCCTCCTGACTGACAGCGGCACATCCCTGCCTCACTGACAGCAGCACATCCCCATCTCACTGACAGCAGCACATCCTCACCTTACTGACAGCAGCACATCCCCACCTCACTGACAGCAGCACATCCCCGCCTCACTGACAGCGGCACATCCCCCCTCACTGACAGCAGCACATCCCCCCTCACTGACAGCAGCACATCCCCGCCTCACTGACAGCAGCACATCCCCTCCTCACTGACAGCGGCGCATCCCCGCCTCACTGACAGCAGCACATCCCCATCTCACTGACAGCAGCACATCCTCACCTTACTGACAGCAGCACATCCCCATCTCACTGACAGCAGCACATCCTCCCTCACTGACAGCGGCACATCCCCGCCTCACTGACAGCGGCACATCCCCCCTCACTGACAGCGGCACATCCCCGCCTCACTGACAGCGGCACATCCCCGCCTCACTGACAGCAGCACATCTCCGCCTCACTGACAGCGGCACATCCCCCCTCACTGACAGCAGCACATCCCGCCTCACTGACTGCAGCACATCCCCCCCTCACTGACAGCGGCACATCCCCTCCTCACTGACAGCGGCACATCCTCCCTCACTGACAACGGCACATCCCCACCTCACTGACAGCGGCACATCCCCGCCTCACTGACAGCGGCACATCCTCCCTCACTGACAGCGGCACATCCCCTCCTCACTGACAGCGGCACATCCCCGCCTCACTGACAGCAGCACATCCCCGCCTCACTGACAGCGGCACATCCCTGCCTCACTGACAGCGGCACATCCCCCCTCACTGACAGCAGCACATCCCCGCCTCACTGACAGCAGCACATCCCCGCCTCACTGACAGCGGCACATCTCCCCCACACTGACAGCGGCACATCCTCCCTCACTGACAGCGGCACATCCCCGCCTCACTGACAGCGGCACATCCCCGCCTCACTGACAGCGGCACATCCCCCCTCACTGACAGCAGCACATCCCCGCCTCACTGACAGCGGCACATCCCTGCCTCACTGACAGCGGCACATCCCCGCCTCACTGACAGCGGCACATCTCCCCCTCACTGACAGCGGCACATCCTCCCTCACTGACAGCGGCACATCCCCGCCTCACTGACAGCGGCACATCCCCGCCTCACTGACAGCAGCACATCCCCGCCTCACTGACAGCGGCACATCCCTGCCTCACTGACAGCAGCACATCCCCTCCTCACTGACAGCAGCACATCCCCGCCTCACTGACAGCAGCACATCCCCTCCTCACTGACAGCGGCACATCCCGCCTCACTGACAGCGGCACATCCCCCCCTCACTGACAGCAGCACATCCCCGCCTCACTGACAGCAGCACATCCCCGCCTCACTGACAGCGGCACATCCCCCCCTCACTGACAGCGGCACATCCCCCCCTCACTGACAGCGGCACATCCCCGCCTCACTGACAGCGGCACATCCCCTCCTCACTGACAGCGGCACATCCTCCCTCACTGACAGCGGCACATCCTCCCTCACTGACAGCGGCACATCCCCTCCTGACTGACAGCGGCACATCCCCTCCTCACTGACAGCGGCACATCCCCGCCTCACTGACAGCGGCACATCCTCCCTCACTGACAGCGGCACATCCTCCCTCACTGACAGCGGCACATCCCCGCCTCACTAACAGCGGCACATCCCCGCCTCACTGACAGCGGCACATCCCTGCCTCACTGACAGCGGTACATCCCACCTCACTGACAGCGGCACATCCCCGCCTCACTGACAGCGGCACATCCCCCCTCACTGACAGCAGCACATCCCCACCTCACTGACAGCAGCACATCCCCGCCTTACTGACAGCGGCACATCCCCGCCTCACTGACAGCGGCACATCCCCGCCTCACTGACAGCGGCACATCCCCGCCTCACTGACAGCGGCACATCCCCTCCTCACTCAAATATACATTTCTCACTCTGTATCTGCTTTACATTATTTTGCCACAATGGGGGCCAATTTATAAGATGGATATACCACTCTTGGTGTGTGCTCATACTCTAAAATACGGATGACTTGGAGTACATTTATGAGAGCGTGTCCACGCGTCTAAGACATTTGCACACTTCTAAAGATTAATAAAAATAGGTGCTCTCTCAAGTCTGTTCCTCAATAGTCCAGAAAAGATATGTGTTTGGAAAGAGGCACGTAAAACATCATAAATAGATGAAAAAAAGTCTTATAAATTTATTTTCACCCAAAATGGGCATTTCAGATAGAATCACAATAGTGATGGTGGCTCAGCATGATATCTTGAACATATTGCTAAATATACAGCACTAAAGACTGCAATCGATGAAAAAGAGTGTTTGCTTTTTAGAGGGACATGAAAAATCAAACCAGTCAGTCCGTCAACCTCGGTCCCGTATGGACCGTTCAAGACATGCACAGCATGTTACTGTCAAGCAGATGGCTCTGGATTGTGGAAGGTGACATTTTTTTTATTTATTATTTATTTATTTATTTTTCAAGAAAGGCAGCGGCACTCCAGAATTTGTAAGGTGCGCAAATGTATTTATATTAAAAGTCACAAAAGCCCAAATTACGAAAACGTTGCCCTTTTGTGACTTTTTGATAAATACATTTACATACCTCCCAACATTTGCATGCTGAAAGATAGGACCTCCTGGCGCAGCAAAGGAAAGGGGCGTGGCCTATTGAAAATCCTGGATTGCCGCTGCCTTTCTTGGATTATATACATGGCTTATTTATGCCGAGGGCACCCAGGTACTTCTAGTGACTGCAGTAAATGCTGGGCACCAAACAGAGTTATAGATTGTGTCTTAGAGATGAGTGGGTTCTGTTCTCTGAGAACCGAACCCCCCCGAACTCCACGCGGTTTACACGGGTCCAACGCAGGCTCAGTTCTTTCCGCCTGACTCTGTAAACCCGAACGAGGCAAAACATCATCATTCCGCTGTCGGGTTCTCGCGAGATTCGGATTCCATATAAAGAACCGCGCGTCACCGCCATTTTCACTCGTGCATTGTAGAGAGAGCGGAGAGGACGTGGCTACGTCCTCTCAGTGGAAATCTCAATATCAGTGCTCAGTATCAGTGCTTACTTATTGCTGCTCAGTAATACTAGTAGTGTGTCTCTCTTGCTCAGTGTCAGTTCTAGTATCCTCATCAGTGCTCAGTATCACTGCTCATTGTCTTGTGCTGCATTGTGGTGACCAGTATACTACAGTACAATAGTCAAGTGCTGCATCTTGCTGCTCAGTGTCAGTTCTAGTATCCTCATCAGTGCTCAGTATCACTGCTCATTGGGGGTGATTCCGAGTTGTTCGCTCGCTAGCTGCTTTTAGCAGCATTACACACGCTAAGCCGCCGCCCTCTGGGAGTGTATCTTAGCTTAGCAGAATTTCAAATGAAAGATTATCAGAATTACGGATAGAAATTTCTTAGCAGTTTCTAAGTTGCACCAGACCTGCTCACAAATAGCGATCAGCTCAGCCCGTTTCGTTCCTGGTTTGACGTCACACACATGCCCAGCCACTCCCCCGTTTCTCCAGCCACTCCCCCGTTTCTCCAGACACTCCCGCGTTTTTCCCTGAAACCCCTGCGTTTTTCCGCACACTCCCAGAAAACGGCCAATTTCCGCCCAGAAACACCCACTTCCTGACAATCACACTCAGATCAGCAAAACGATGAAAAAACTAGGGATGTGCGGGTTCGAATCCTCGGGATCCGAACCCGACCGAACTTCACCTTTTTTTTCACGGTTCCGAGCGACTCAAATCCTTCCGCCTTGCTCGGTTGACCCGAGCGCGCCCGAACGTCATCATCCCGTTGTTGGATTCTCGCGAGATTCGGATTCTATATAAGGAGCCGCGCGTTGCCGCCATTTTTCACTCGTGCATTGGAAATGATAGTGAGAGGACGTGGCTGGCGTCCTCTCACTTTGTTTCAACGAGCTGCAAATATCTTTATTCTGGGGACCAGCAGTATTTTAGGAGGAGTACAGTGCAGAATTTTGCTGACCAGTGACCAGTGACCAGTGACCACCAGTATTATATGTTCTCTGCCTAAAAAACACTCTATATCTGTGCTCAGTGTGCTGCATATATCTGTGCTCACACTGCTTTATTGTGGGGACTGGGGACCACCAGTATATTATATAGGAGGAGTACAGTGCAGAGTTTTGCTGACCAGTGACCACCAGTATTATACGTTCTCTGCCTCAAAAACGCTCCATATCTGTGATCAGTGTGCTGCATATATGGTGTTTGTGACGGCCAATTGGGTCGCTTAGCATAGTCACACAGCTACCTCATTGCGCCTCTTTTTTTCTTTGCATTATGTGCTATTTGGGGACAATTTTTTTAATCTGCCATCCTGTCTGACACTGCAGTGCCACTCCTAGATGGGCCAGGTGTTTGTGTCGGCCACTTGGGTCGCTTAGCTTAGTCACACAGCTACCTCATTGCATCTCTTTTTTTCTTTGCATCATGTGCTGTTTGGGGACTGTTTTTTTGAAGTGCCTTCCTGTCTGACACTGCAGTGCCGCTCCTAGATGGGCCAGGTGTTTGTGTCGCCCACTTGGGTCGCTTAGCTTAGTCACACAGCTACCTCATTGCACCTCTTTTTTTCTTTGCATCATGTGCTGTTTGGGGACTATTTTTTTGAAGTGCCATCCTGTCTGACACTGCAGTGCCACTCCTAGATGGGCCAGGTGTTTGTGTCGGCCACTTGTGTCACTTAGCTTAGCCATCCAGCGACCTCGGTGCAAATTTTAGGACTAAAAATAATATTGTGAGGTGTGAGGTGTTCAGAATAGACTGAAAATGAGTGGAAATTATGGTTTTTGAGGTTAATAATACTGTGGGATCAAAATGACCCCAAAATTATATGATTTAAGCTGTTTTTAGAGGGTTTTTTGTAAAAAACACCCGAATCCAAAACACACCCGAATCCGACAAAAAACATACAGGGAGGTTTTGACAAAATGCGTTCGAATCCAAAACACGGCCGCGGAACCGAATCCAAAACCAAAACACAAAACCCGAAAAAAATGTCCGGTGCACATCATTAGAAAAAACTTTGTTAGGCCGTGAGTAAAATACCAAGCATATGCGCAGTTTGCGACTAATCGATCCGTAGCGAAAAAAAATAATGAGCAAACAACTCGGAATGACCCCCTTTGTCAGTATACTACAGTACATTACTAATAGTCCAGGGCTGCATCTTGCTGCTCAGTGTCAGTTCTAGTATCCTCATCAGTGCTCAGTATCACTGCTCTCATTGGCTCTCATTCAGAGTTGTTCGCTCGTTCTTTTTCTTTGCATCGGTGCGATAAGTCGCAAACTGCGCATGCGCAATGTTCGCAGTGCACCTGCGCCAAGTAAATTAGCACAAAAGATTGCTATTTTACTCACAGCTTAACGAAGATTTTTCATCGTTTTGGTGATTGGAGTGTGATTGACAGGAAGTGGGTGTTTCTGGGCGGAAACTGTCCGTTTTATGGGTGTGTGTGAAAAAACGCTGCCGTTTCTGGGAAAAAAGTGGGAGTGTCTGGAGAAACGGGAGTGTCTGGGCGAACGCTGGGTGTGTTTGTGCAAAGACATTTCTAATCGCTATTCTATTCGCAATTCTGATAATCTTTCGTTCGCAATTCTGCAAAGCTAAGAGTCACTCCCAGTAGGTGGCGGCTTAGCGTGTGCAATGCTGCTAAAAGCAGCTAGCGAGCGAACAACTCGGAATGAAGGGCCATTGTCTTGTGCTGCATTGTGGTGACCAGTATACTACTGTACAATAGTCCAGTGCTACATCTTGCTGCTCAGTGTCAGTTCTAGTATCCTCATCAGTGCTCAGTATCACTGCTCATTGTCTTGTGCTGCATTGTGGTGACCAGTATACTACTGTACAATAGTCCAGTGCTACATCTTGCTGCTCAGTGTCAGTTCTAGTATCCTCATCAGTGCTCAGTATCACTGCTCATTGTCTTGTGCTGCATTGTGGTGACCAGTATACTACTGTACAATAGTACAGTGCTACATCTTGCTGCTCAGTGTCAGTTCTAGTATCCTCATCAGTGCTCAGTATCACTGCTCATTGTCTTGTGCTGCATTGTGGTGACCAGTATACTACAGTACAATAGTCCAGTGCTGCATCTTGCTGCTGTGGGTGCTGTGTTAGTAGTGTCCTGTCACTGTGCATAGGTCATCATCATTCCAGTCACAGTGGTAGCTGGTATCTATCTAGTGGTATGTAATCCTATTGACATGCATGGTCAAAAATAAAATACAAAAAAAAATCAGCTCTTCGGTGTGGAATTATTTTAACAGAAATGCGGACAACAGGTGTCAAGCCGTGTGTTGCCTTTGTCAAGCTGTAATAAGTAGGGGTAAGGACGTTAGCCACCTCGGAACATCCTCCCTTATACGTCACCTGCAGCGCATTCATAATAAGTCAGTGACAAGTTCAAAAACTTGGGTGACAGCGGAAGCAGTCCACTGACCAGGAAATCCCTTCCTCTTGTAACCAAGCTCACGCAAACCACCCCACCAACTCCCTCAGTGTCAATTTCCTCCTTCCCCAGGAAAGCCAATAGTCCTGCAGGCCATGTCACTGGCAATTCTGACGAGTCCTCTCCTGCCTGGGATTCCTCCGATGCATCCTTGCGTGTAACGCCTACTGCTGCTGGCGCTGCTGTTGTTGCTGCTGGGAGTCGATGGTCATCCCAGAGGGGAAGTCGTAAGCCCACTTGTACTACTTCCAGTAAGCAATTGACTGTCCAACAGTCCTTTGCGAGGAAGATGAAATATCACAGCAGTCATCCTGCTGCAAAGCGGATAACTCAGGCCTTGACAACTGTGTTGGTGTTAGATGTGCGTCCGGTATCCGCCATTAGTTCACAAGGACTTAGAGAATTGCTTGAGGTAGTGTGTCCCCGGTACCATATCCATCTAGGTTCCACTCATCTAGGCAGGCGATGCCGAGAATGTACACAGACGTCAGAAAAAGTCACCAGTGTCCTAAAAAATGCATTTGTACCCACTGTCCACTTAACCAAAGATATGTGGACAAGTGGAGCAGGACAGACTCAGGACCAAGGGAGTAGCTACCATAGGTGCAGGGAGTGCAGCTGCTATGGGGCCTAGAGCTGAAGAGGGGCCCGCAGCAGTGCAAATAGCTCCTCACCGCTCCCCGCCCCTCCCTCTGCTGCTCCCCACCGCTCCCCGTCCCTCCCCCTGCTGCTGCTCACCGCCGCTCCCGATGATGTGAGGGGAGGAGAGCGCAGCGTGCGCCTCTCCTGCCCCTCAGTGTCTTTGTTCAATTCAGCGCCACCCGTGAGCCAATCATTGCTCGCGAACCGGCAGCCAAGGCTGCCGGACCGTGAGCTTTGATTGGCTCACGGATGGGCGCTGAATTGAACTGAGACACCCACACCCGCCGGAGACTGTGGGGAAGGAGAGGCGCAGGCTGCGCTCTCCTCCCCTCACACAGACACACACAGGACAGCAGCAGTGGGATGCATGTGGGATGCATGTGTACGTGGCACTGGGGGGAATGTATACCTGGCACTGGGGGCATATCTGGCACTGGGGGGGGCATATCTAGCACTAGGGGACATGTGAACCTGGCACTGGGGGATATCTGGCCCTGGGGGGGCATGTATACCTGGCACTGGGAGCATATCACTAGGGGGACATGTGTACCCTGCACTGGGGGCATATCTGGCACTGGAGGACATGTGTATCTGGCACTGGAGGCATACCTGGCACTGGGGGACATGTGTATCGGGCACTGGAGGCATATCTGTCATTGCGGGGACATGTGTGTCTGGCACTGGGGGCATATCTGGCATTGCGGGGACATGTGTATCTGGCATTGGGGGATATCTGGCAGTGGGGGCATATCTGGCACTGTGGGGACATGTGTATCTGGCATTGGGGCATATCTGGCACTGGGGGACATGTGTATCTGGCACTGGAGGCATATCTGGCACTGGGGGGACATGTGTATCTGGCACTGGGGCCATATCTGGCACTGGCGGGACATGTGTATCTTGCACTGGGGGCATATCTGGCACTGCAGGGACATGTGTATCTGACACTTGGGGCATATCTGGCACTGTGGGGCAATGTGTATCTGGCACGCTGGGGGCATTTGTGTATCTGGCCCTGAGGGGCAATGTGTATCTGGCACTGT
Organism: Pseudophryne corroboree; assembly: GCF_028390025.1. Classification (NCBI taxonomy): domain Eukaryota; kingdom Metazoa; phylum Chordata; class Amphibia; order Anura; family Myobatrachidae; genus Pseudophryne; species Pseudophryne corroboree. The sequence continues at coordinate 54,393 of NW_026968641.1, forward strand.
GAGGCAATGTATATCTGGCACGCTGGGGGCATTTGTGTATCTGGCCCTGAGGGGCAATGTGTATCTGGCACTGTGAGGCAATGTATATCTGGTACTCTGGGGGCATTTGTGTATCTGGTACTGTGGGTCAATGTGTATCTGGCACTGTGAGGCAATGTATATCTAGCACTCTGGGGGCATTTGTGTATCTGGCACTGAGGGGCAATGTGTATCTGGCACTGTGAGGCAATGTATATCTGTCACAATGAGGCAATGTGTATCTGGCATTGTGGGGCAATGTATATCTGGCACTGTGTGGCAACGTGTATTTGGCACTATTGGGGTCATATATTGGGCACACAGCTGACAACCTCTTACGGAAACTGAGGAACATCATCGCAGATTGGCTTACCACAATTGAACTCTCCTGGGGATTCGTGACATTGGACAATGCCACCAATGTTGTGCGTGCATTCCAGCACGACCCATGTTTTGCACATACAATTAATTTGGTGGTGCATAATTTTATAAAAACGACAGGGGCGTGCAGGAGATGCTGTCGGTGGCCCGAAGAATTGTGGGCCCCTTTTGACATTCAGCCACCACGTGCCGAAGACTGGAGCACCAGCAAACACTCCTGAACATGCCCTGCCATCAGCTGAAGAAAGAGGTGGTAACGAGGTGTAATCAAACCCTCTATATGCTTCAGAGGATGGAGGAGCAGCAAAAGGCCATTCAAGCCTATACATCTGCCTTACGATATAGGCAAAGGAGGGGGAATGCACCCGACTCAAGCGCAGTGGAGATTGATTTCCATATTTTGCAAGGTTCTCCAACCCTTTGAACTTGCCACACGTGAAGTCAGTTCAGACTAGTGATGAGCGGGTTCGGTTTCGCGGAAACCGAACCCCCCCGAACTTCACCTTGTTTACACGGGTCCGAGGCAGGTTCGAACCTTTCCACCTTGCTTGGCTAACCCGAGCGCGCCCCGAACGTCATCATCTCGCTGTCAGATTCTCGCGAGATTCGGATTCTATATAAGCAGCCGCGCGTCGCCGCCATTTTCAACACGTGCATTGGAGATGATAGGGAGAGGACGTGGCTGGCATCCTTTCCGTTTATTTATTGTAGAAGAGACAGTTGATTGCAGTTTTTTATTACTAATTGTGGGGAGGATTGGGGAGCAGCTGTTAGGAGGAGTACAGTGCAGAGTTTTGCTGATAAGTGACCACCAGTTTTTTATCCGTTCTCTGCCTGAAAAAAAAAACGCTCCATACCATATCTGTGCTCAGTGTGCTGCATAATATATCTGTGCTGAGTGCTCACACTGCTTAATTGTGGGGACTGGGAAGCAGCTATAGCAGGAGTACAGTGCAGACTAGAGTTTTGCTGACAGTGACCACCAGTATACGTTTGTCTGCCTGAAAAACACTCCATATCTGTGCTCACAGTGTGCTGCTTTATTGTGGGGACTGGGAGTGGGGACCACCAGTATAATTAATAATATTATATAGGAGGAGTACAGTGTAGAGTGCACTGCTGTACCTACCTACCTCTGTATCGTCATCCATTAAGTATACTATCCATCTACATTCCTATACCTGTGGTGCATTTTAGTTTAGCAGTTTGCTGACAGTGTCAACCAGGTCCAGTATACTATATATAGCAGTACGATAGGCCACTGCTGTACCTACCTCTGTGTCGTCCCTCGTCATCCATTAAGTATACTATCCATCCATCTACATTGTATACCTGTGGTGCCTTTTTTTAGACTAGTTTAGCAGTTTGCTGACAGTGTCCACCAGGTCCATTATACTGTATATAGCAGTACGGTAGGCCACTGCTGTACCTACCTCTGTGTCATCACTCGTCATCCATTAAGTATACTATCCATCCATCTACATTGTATACCTGTGGTGCCTTTTTTTTAGACTAGTTTAGCACTTTGCTGACAGTGTCCACCAGGTACATTATACTGTATATAGCAGTACGGTAGGCCACTGCTGTTCCTACCTCTGTGTCGTCACTCGTCATCCATTAAGTATACTATCCATCCATCTACATTGTATACCTGTGGTGCCTTTTTTTTAGACTAGTTTAGCAGTTTGCTGACAGTGTCCACCAGGTCCATTATACTGTATATAGCAGTACGGTAGGCCACTGCTGTACCTACCTCTGTGTCGTCACTCGTCATCCATTAAGTATACTATCCATCCATCTACATTGTATACCTGTTTTGCCTTTTTTTAGACTAGTTTAGCAGTTTGCTGACAGTGTCCACCAGGTCCATTATACTGTATATAGCAGTACGGTAGGCCACTGCTGTACCTACCTCTGTGTCATCACTTGTCATCCATTAAGTATACTATCCATCTATCTACATTGTATACCTGTGGTGCCTTTTATTTAGACTAGTTTAGCAGTTTGCTGACATTGTCCACCAGGTCCATTATACTGTATATAGCAGTACGGTAGGCCACTGCTGTACCTACCTCTGTGTCGTCACTCGTCATCCATTAAGTATACTATCCATCCATCTACATTGTATACCTGTGGTGCATTTTAGTTGTGCGCAGTATATATAGAAGTAGGCCATTGCTATTGATACTGGCATATAATTCCACACATTAAAATATGGAGAACAAAAATATGGAGGTTAAAAAAATAGGGAAAGATCAAGATCCACTTCCACCTCGTGCTGAAGCTGCTGCCACTAGTCATGGCCGAGACGATTAAATGCCATCAACGTCGTCTGCCAAGGCCGATGCCCAATGTCATAGTAGAGAGCATGTAAAATCCAAAACACAAACGTTCAGTAAAATGACCCAAAAATCATAATTAAATGCGTTTGAGGAGAAGCGTAAACTTGCCAATATGCCATTTACGACACGGAGTGGCAAGGTACGGCTGAGGCCCTGGCCTATGTTCATGGCAAGTGGTTCAGCTTCAAATGAGGATGGAAGCACTCATCCTCTCGCTAGAAAAAAGAAAAGACTTAAGCTGGCAAAAGCACAGCAAAGAACTGTGCGTTCTTAGAAATCACAAATCCCCAAGGAGAGTCCAATTGTGTCGGTTGCGATGCCTGACCTTCCCAACACTGGACGGGAAGAGCTTGCGCCTTCCACCATTTGCACGCCACATGCAAGTGCTGGAAGGAGCACCCGCAGTCCAGTTCCTGATAGTCAAATTGAAGATGTCAGTGTTGAAGTACACCAGGATGAGGATATGGGTGTTGCTGATGCTGGGGAGGAAATTGACAAGAAGGATTCTGATGGGTGAGGTGGTTTGTTTAAGTCAGGCACCCGGGGAGACACCTGTTGTCCGTGGGACGAAGATGTAGTAGTATGTATGTATAAAGAAGAAAGAAAAAAAAAACTTGGGTAGGTGGTATACAATTATGGACGGACTGCCGAGTGCCGACACAGAGGTAGCCACAGCCGTGAACTACCGTACTGTACTGTGTCTGCTGCTAATATAGACTGGTTGATAAAGAGATGTAGTAGTATGTATGTATAAAGAAGAAAGAAAAAAAAACCACGGGTAGGTGGTATACAATTATGGACGGACTGCCGAGTGCCGACACAGAGGTAGCCACAGCCGTGAACTACCGTACTGTACTGTGTCTGCTGCTAATATAGACTGGTTGATAAAGAGATGTAGTAGTATGTATGTATAAAGAAGAAAGAAAAAAAAACCCTGGGTAGGTGGTATACAATTATGGACGGACTGCCGAGTGCCGACACAGAAGTAGCCACAGCCGGGAACTACCGTACTGTACTGTGTCTGCTGCTAATATAGACTGGTTGATAAAGAGATGTAGTAGTATGTATGTATAAAGAAGAAAGAAAAAAAAACCTTGGGTAGGTGGTATACAATTATGGACGGACTGCCGAGTGCCGACACAGAGGTAGCCACAGCCGTGAACTACCGTACTGTACTGTGTCTGCTGCTAATATAGACTGGTTGATAAAGAGATGTAGTAGTATGTATGTATAAAGAAGAAAGAAAAAAAAACCACGGGTAGGTGGTATACAATTATGGACGGACTGCCGAGTGCCGACACAGAGGTAGCCACAGCCGTGAACTACCGTACTGTACTGTGTCTGCTGCTAATATAGACTGGTTGATAAAGAGATGTAGTAGTATGTATGTATAAAGAAGAAAGAAAAAAAAACCACGGGTAGGTGGTATACAATTATGGACGGACATCCGAGTGCCGACACAGAGGTAGCCACAGCCGTGAACTACCGTACTGTACTGTGTCTGCTGCTAATATAGACTGGTTGATAAAGAGATGTAGTAGTATGTATGTATAAAGAAGAAAGAAAAAAAAAACACGGGTAGGTGGTATACAATTATGGACGGACTGCCGAGTGCCGACACAGAGGTAGCCACAGCCGTGAACTACCGTACTGTACTGTGTCTGCTGCTAATATAGACTGGTTGATAAAGAGATGTAGTAGTATGTATGTATAAAGAAGAAAGAAAAAAAAACCTTGGGTAGGTGGTATACAATTATGGACGGACTGCCGAGTGCCGACACAGAGGTAGCCACAGCCGTGAACTACCGTACTGTACTGTGTCTGCTGCTAATATAGACTGGTTGATAAAGAGATGTAGTAGTATGTATGTATAAAGAAGAAAGAAAAAAAAACCACGGGTAGGTGGTATACAATTATGGATGGACTGCCGAGTGCCGACACAGAGGTAGCTACAGCCGTGAACTACCGTACTGTGTCTGCTGCGACTGGATGATAAATAATGATTTAAAAAAAATATATATAGCACTACTGCAGCCGGACAGGTATATATTATATAATGACGGACCTGCTGGACACTGTCTGTCAGCAGAATGAGTTTTTTATAGAATAAAAAAAAAAACACCACACAAGTGAAGTCACACGACGAGTGTTTAACTTTTTCAGGCAATCACAATATAGTATACTACTAACTATACTGGTGGTCAGTGTGGTCAGGTCACTGGTCAGTCACACTGGCAGTGGCACTCCTGCAGCAAAAGTGTGCACTGTTTAATTTTAATATAATATGTACTCCTGGCTCCTGCTATAACCTATAACTGGCACTGCAGTGCTCCCCAGTCTCCCCCACAATTATAAGCTGTGTGAGCTGAGCACAGTCAGATATATAATATATACATAGATGATGCAGCACACTGGGCTGAGCAGTGCACACAGATATGGTATGTGACTGAGTCACTGTGTGTATCGTTTTTTTCAGGCAGAGAACGGATATATTAAATAAAACTGCACTGTCTGGTGGTCACTGTGGTCAGTCACTAGTAAACTCTGCACTCTCTACACTTCTACAGTACTCCTAAGCTCCAGTAAATCAGGTCAATCTCTCTCTCTCTCTCTCTCTCTTCTAATCTAAATGGAGAGGACGCCAGCCACGTCCTCTCCCTATCAATCTCAATGCACGTGTGAAAATGGCGGCGACGCGCGGCTCCTTATATAGAATCCGAGTCTCGCGAGAATCCGACAGCGTCATGATGACGTTCGGGCGCGCTCGGGTTAACCGAGCAAGGCGGGAGGATCCGAGTCTGCTCGGACCCGTGAAAAAAAACATGAAGTTCGTGCGGGTTCGGATTCAGAGAAACCGAACCCGCTCATCTCTAGTCGGAAGACCACTTGTACTACTACCAGTAAGCAATTGACTGTCCAACAGTCCTTTGCGAGGAAGATGAAATATCACAGCAGTCATCCTGTTACAAAGCGGATAACTCAGGCCTTGACAACTGTGTTGGTGTTAGATGTGCGTCCGGTATCCGCCATTAGTTCACAAGGACTTAGAGAATTGCTTGAGGTAGTGTGTCCCCGGTACCATATCCATCTAGGTTCCACTCCTCTAGGCAGGCGATGCCGAGAATGTACACAGACGTCAGAAAAAGTCACCAGTGTCCTAAAAAATGCATTTGTACCCACTGTCCACTTAACCAAAGATATGTGGACAAGTGGAGCAGGACAGACTCAGGACCAAGGGAGTAGCTACCATAGGTGCAGGGAGTGCAGCTGCTATGGGGCCTAGAGCTGAAGAGGGGCCCGCAGCAGTGCAAATAGCTCCTCACCGCTCCCCGCCCCTCCCTCTGCTGCTCCCCACCGCTCCCCGTCCCTCCCCCTGCTGCTGCTCACCGCCGCTCCCGATGATGTGAGGGGAGGAGAGCGCAGCGTGCGCCTCTCCTGCCCCTCAGTGTCTTTGTTCAATTCAGCACCACCCGTGAGCCAATCATTGCTCGCGAACCGGCAGCCAAGGCTGCCGGACCGTGAGCTTTGATTGGCTCACGGATGGGCGCTGAATTGAACTGAGACACCCACACCCGCCGGAGACTGTGGGGAAGGAGAGGCGCAGGCTGCGCTCTCCTCCCCTCACACAGACACACACAGGACAGCAGCAGTGGGATGCATGTGGGATGCATGTGTACGTGGCACTGGGGGGAATGTATACCTGGCAATGGGGGCATATCTGGCACTGGGGGGGCATATCTAGCACTAGGGGACATGTGAACCTGGCACTGGGGGATATCTGGCCCTGGGGGGGCATGTATACCTGGCACTGGGAGCATATCACTAGGGGGACATGTGTACCCTGCACTGGGGGCATATCTGGCACTGGAGGACATGTGTATCTGGCACTGGAGGCATACCTGGCACTGGGGGACATGTGTATCGGGCACTGGAGGCATATCTGTCATTGCGGGGACATGTGTGTCTGGCACTGGGGGCATATCTGGCATTGCGGGGACATGTGTATCTGGCATTGGGGGATATCTGGCAGTGGGGGCATATCTGGCACTGTGGGGACATGTGTATCTGGCATTGGGGCATATCTGGCACTGGGGGACATGTGTATCTGGCACTGGAGGCATATCTGGCACTGGGGGGACATGTGTATCTGGCACTGGGGGCATATCTAGCACTGGCGGGACATGTGTATCTTGCACTGGGGGCATATCTGGCACTGCAGGGACATGTGTATCTGACACTTGGGGCATATCTGGCACTGTGGGGCAATGTGTATCTGGCACGCTGGGGGCATTTGTGTATCTGGCCCTGAGGGGCAATGTGTATCTGGCACTGTGAGGCAATGTATATCTGGCACGCTGGGGGCATTTGTGTATCTGGCCCTGAGGGGCAATGTGTATCTGGCACTGTGAGGCAATGTATATCTGGTACTCTGGGGGCATTTGTGTATCTGGTACTGTGGGTCAATGTGTATCTGGCACTGTGAGGCAATGTATATCTAGCACTCTGGGGGCATTTGTGTATCTGGCACTGAGGGGCAATGTGTATCTGGCACTGTGAGGCAATGTATATCTGTCACAATGAGGCAATGTGTATCTGGCATTGTGGGGCAATGTATATCTGGCACTGTGTGGCAACGTGTATTTGGCACTATTGGGGTCATATATTGGGCACACAGCTGACAACCTCTTACGGAAACTGAGGAACATCATCGCAGATTGGCTTACCACAATTGAACTCTCCTGGGGATTCGTGACATTGGACAATGCCACCAATGTTGTGCGTGCATTCCAGCACGACCCATGTTTTGCACATACAATTAATTTGGTGGTGCATAATTTTATAAAAACGACAGGGGCGTGCAGGAGATGCTGTCGGTGGCCCGAAGAATTGTGGGCCCCTTTTGACATTCAGCCACCACGTGCCGAAGACTGGAGCACCAGCAAACACTCCTGAACATGCCCTGCCATCAGCTGAAGAAAGAGGTGGTAACGAGGTGTAATCAAACCCTCTATATGCTTCAGAGGATGGAGGAGCAGCAAAAGGCCATTCAAGCCTATACATCTGCCTTACGATATAGGCAAAGGAGGGGGAATGCACCCGACTCAAGCGCAGTGGAGATTGATTTCCATATTTTGCAAGGTTCTCCAACCCTTTGAACTTGCCACACGTGAAGTCAGTTCAGACTAGTGATGAGCGGGTTCGGTTTCGCGGAAACCGAACCCCCCCGAACTTCACCTTGTTTACACGGGTCCGAGGCAGGTTCGAACCTTTCCACCTTGCTTGGCTAACCCGAGCGCGCCCGAACGTCATCATCTCGCTGTCGGATTCTCGCGAGATTCGGATTCTATATAAGCAGCCGCGCGTCGCCGCCATTTTCAACACGTGCATTGGAGATGATAGGGAGAGGACGTGGCTGGCATCCTTTCCATTTATTTATTGTAGAAGAGACAGTTGATTGCAGTTTTTTATTACTAATTGTGGGGAGGATTGGGGAGCAGCTGTTAGGAGGAGTACAGTGCAGAGTTTTGCTGATAAGTGACCACCAGTTTTTTATCCGTTCTCTGCCTGAAAAAAAAAACGCTCCATACCATATCTGTGCTCAGTGTGCTGCATAATATATCTGTGCTGAGTGCTCACACTGCTTAATTGTGGGGACTGGGAAGCAGCTATAGCAGGAGTACAGTGCAGACTAGAGTTTTGCTGACAGTGACCACCAGTATACGTTTGTCTGCCTGAAAAACACTCCATATCTGTGCTCACAGTGTGCTGCTTTATTGTGGGGACTGGGAGTGGGGACCACCAGTATAATTAATAATATTATATAGGAGGAGTACAGTGCAGAGTGCACTGCTGTACCTACCTACCTCTGTATCGTCATCCATTAAGTATACTATCCATCTACATTCCTATACCTGTGGTGCATTTTAGTTTAGCAGTTTGCTGACAGTGTCAACCAGGTCCAGTATACTATATATAGCAGTACGATAGGCCACTGCTGTACCTACCTCTGTGTCGTCCCTCGTCATCCATTAAGTATACTATCCATCCATCTACATTGTATACCTGTGGTGCCTTTTTTTAGACTAGTTTAGCAGTTTGCTGACAGTGTCCACCAGGTCCATTATACTGTATATAGCAGTACGGTAGGCCACTGCTGTACCTACCTCTGTGTCATCACTCGTCATCCATTAAGTATACTATCCATCCATCTACATTGTATACCTGTGGTGCCTTTTTTGTAGACTAGTTTAACAGTTTGCTGACAGTGTCCACCAGGTCCAGTATACTGTATATAGCAGTACGGTAGGCCACTGCTGTTCCTACCTCTGTGTCGTCACTCGTCATCCATTAAGTATACTATCCATCCATCTACATTGTATACCTGTGGTGCCTTTTTTTTAGACTAGTTTAGCACTTTGCTGACAGTGTCCACCAGGTACATTATACTGTATATAGCAGTACGGTAGGCCACTGCTGTTCCTACCTCTGTGTCGTCACTCGTCATCCATTAAGTATACTATCCATCCATCTACATTGTATACCTGTGGTGCCTTTTTTTTAGACTAGTTTAGCAGTTTGCTGACAGTGTCCACCAGGTCCATTATACTGTATATAGCAGTACGGTAGGCCACTGCTGTACCTACCTCTGTGTCGTCACTCGTCATCCATTAAGTATACTATCCATCCATCTACATTGTATACCTGTTTTGCCTTTTTTTAGACTAGTTTAGCAGTTTGCTGACAGTGTCCACCAGGTCCATTATACTGTATATAGCAGTACGGTAGGTCACTGCTGTACCTACCTCTGTGTCATCACTTGTCATCCATTAAGTATACTATCCATCCATCTACATTGTATACCTGTGGTGCCTTTTATTTAGACTAGTTTAGCAGTTTGCTGACATTGTCCACCAGGTCCATTATACTGTATATAGCAGTACGGTAGGCCACTGCTGTACCTACCTCTGTGTCGTCACTCGTCATCCATTAAGTATACTATCCATCCATCTACATTGTATACCTGTGGTGCATTTTAGTTGTGCGCAGTATATATAGAAGTAGGCCATTGCTATTGATACTGGCATATAATTCCACACATTAAAATATGGAGAACAAAAATATGGAGGTTAAAAAAATAGGGAAAGATCAAGATCCACTTCCACCTCGTGCTGAAGCTGCTGCCACTAGTCATGGCCGAGACGATGAAATGCCATCAACGTCGTCTGCCAAGGCCGATGCCCAATGTCATAGTAGAGAGCATGTAAAATCCAAAACACAAACGTTCAGTAAAATGACCCAAAAATCAAAATTAAATGCGTTTGAGGAGAAGCGTAAACTTGCCAATATGCCATTTACGACACGGAGTGGCAAGGTACAGCTGAGGCCCTGGCCTATGTTCATGGCTAGTGGTTCAGCTTCAAATGAGGATGGAAGCACTCATCCTCTCGCTAGAAAAAAGAAAAGACTTAAGCTGGCAAAAGCACAGCAAAGAACTGTGCGTTCTTAGAAATCACAAATCCCCAAGGAGAGTCCAATTGTGTCGGTTGCGATGCCTGACCTTCCCAACACTGGACGGGAAGAGCTTGCGCCTTCCACCATTTGCACGCCACCTGCAAGTGCTGGAAGGAGCACCCGCAGTCCAGTTCCTGATAGTCAAATTGAAGATGTCAGTGTTGAAGTACACCAGGATGAGGATATGGGTGTTGCTGATGCTGGGGAGGAAATTGACAAGAAGGATTCTGATGGGTGAGGTGGTTTGTTTAAGTCAGGCACCCGGGGAGACACCTGTTGTCCGTGGGACGAAGATGTAGTAGTATGTATGTATAAAGAAGAAAGAAAAAAAAACCTTGGGTAGGTGGTATACAATTATGGACGGACTGCCGAGTGCCGACACAGAGGTAGCCACAGCCGTGAACTACCGTACTGTACTGTGTCTGCTGCTAATATAGACTGGTTGATAAAGAGATGTAGTAGTATGTATGTATAAAGAAGAAAGAAAAAAAAAACCACGGGTAGGTGGTATACAATTATGGACGGACTGCCGAGTGCCGACACAGAGGTAGCCACAGCCGTGAACTACCGTACTGTACTGTGTCTGCTGCTAATATAGACTGGTTGATAAAGAGATGTAGTAGTATGTATGTATAAAGAAGAAAGAAAAAAAAACCACGGGTAGGTGGTATACAATTATGGACGGACTGCCGAGTGCCGACACAGAGGTAGCCACAGCCGGGAACTACCGTACTGTACTGTGTCTGCTGCTAATATAGACTGGTTGATAAAGAGATGTAGTAGTATGTATGTATAAAGAAGAAAGAAAAAAAAACCTTGGGTAGGTGGTATACAATTATGGACGGACTGCCGAGTGCCGACACAGAGGTAGCCACAGCCGTGAACTACCGTACTGTACTGTGTCTGCTGCTAATATAGACTGGTTGATAAAGAGATGTAGTAGTATGTATGTATAAAGAAGAAAGAAAAAAAAACCACGGGTAGGTGGTATACAATTATGGACGGACTGCCGAGTGCCGACACAGAGGTAGCCACAGCCGTGAACTACCGTACTGTACTGTGTCTGCTGCTAATATAGACTGGTTGATAAAGAGATGTAGTAGTATGTATGTATAAAGAAGAAAGAAAAAAAAACAACGGGTAGGTGGTATACAATTATGGACGGACTGCCGAGTGCCGACACAGAGGTAGCCACAGCCGTGAACTACCGTACTGTACTGTGTCTGCTGCTAATATAGACTGGTTGATAAAGAGATGTAGTAGTATGTATGTATAAAGAAGAAAGAAAAAAAAACCTCGGGTAGGTGGTATACAATTATGGACGGACTGCCGAGTACCGACACAGAGGTAGCCACAGCCGTGAACTACCGTACTGTACTGTGTCTGCTGCTAATATAGACTGGTTGATAAAGAGATGTAGTAGTATGTATGTATAAAGAAGAAAGAAAAAAAAACACGGGTAGGTGGTATACAATTATGGACGGACTGCCGAGTGCCGACACAGAGGTAGCCACAGCCGTGAACTACCGTACTGTACTGTGTCTGCTGCTAATATAGACTGGTTGATAAAGAGATGTAGTAGTATGTATGTATAAAGAAGAAAGAAAAAAAAACCTTGGGTAGGTGGTATACAATTATGGACGGACTGCCGAGTGCCGACACAGAGGTAGCCACAGCCGTGAACTACCGTACTGTACTGTGTCTGCTGCTAATATAGACTGGTTGATAAAGAGATGTAGTAGTATGTATGTATAAAGAAGAAAGAAAAAAAAACCACGGGTAGGTGGTATACAATTATGGATGGACTGCCGAGTGCCGACACAGAGGTAGCTACAGCCGTGAACTACCGTACTGTGTCTGCTGCGACTGGATGATAAATAATGATTTAAAAAATATATATATAGCACTACTGCAGCCGGACAGGTATATATTATATAATGACGGACCTGCTGGACACTGTCTGTCAGCAGAATGAGTTTTTTATAGAATAAAAAAAAAAACACCACACAAGTGAAGTCACACGGCGAGTGTTTAACTTTTTCAGGCAATCACAATATAGTATACTACTAACTATACTGGTGGTCAGTGTGGTCAGGTCACTGGTCAGTCACACTGGCAGTGGCACTCCTGCAGCAAAAGTGTGCACTGTTTAATTTTAATATAATATGTACTCCTGGCTCCTGCTATAACCTATAACTGGCACTGCAGTGCTCCCCAGTCTCCCCCACAATTATAAGCTGTGTGAGCTGAGCACAGTCAGATATATAATATATACATAGATGATGCAGCACACTGGGCTGAGCAGTGCACACAGATATGGTATGTGACTGAGTCACTGTGTGTATCGTTTTTTTCAGGCAGAGAACGGATATATTAAATAAAACTGCACTGTCTGGTGGTCACTGTGGTCAGTCACTAGTAAACTCTGCACTCTCTACACTTCTACAGTACTCCTAAGCTCCAGTAAATCAGGTCAATCTCTCTCTCTCTCTCTCTCTCTTCTAATCTAAATGGAGAGGACGCCAGCCACGTCCTCTCCCTATCAATCTCAATGCACGTGTGAAAATGGCGGCGACGCGCGGCTCCTTATATAGAATCCGAGTCTCGCGAGAATCCGACAGCGTCATGATGACGTTCGGGCGCGCTCGGGTTAACCGAGCAAGGCGGGAGGATCCGAGTCTGCTCGGACCCGTGAAAAAAAACATGAAGTTCGTGCGGGTTCGGATTCAGAGAAACCGAACCCGCTCATCTCTAGTCGGAAGACCACTTGTACTACTTCCAGTAAGCAATTGACTGTCCAACAGTCCTTTGCGAGGAAGATGAAATATCACAGCAGTCATCCTGTTACAAAGCGGATAACTCAGGCCTTGACAACTGTGTTGGTGTTAGATGTGCGTCCGGTATCCGCCATTAGTTCACAAGGACTTAGAGAATTGCTTGAGGTAGTGTGTCCCCGGTACCATATCCATCTAGGTTCCACTCCTCTAGGCAGGCGATGCCGAGAATGTACACAGACGTCAGAAAAAGTCACCAGTGTCCTAAAAAATGCATTTGTACCCACTGTCCACTTAACCAAAGATATGTGGACAAGTGGAGCAGGACAGACTCAGGACCAAGGGAGTAGCTACCATAGGTGCAGGGAGTGCAGCTGCTATGGGGCCTAGAGCTGAAGAGGGGCCCGCAGCAGTGCAAATAGCTCCTCACCGCTCCCCGCCCCTCCCTCTGCTGCTCCCCACCGCTCCCCGTCCCTCCCCCTGCTGCTGCTCACCGCCGCTCCCGATGATGTGAGGGGAGGAGAGCGCAGCGTGCGCCTCTCCTGCCCCTCAGTGTCTTTGTTCAATTCAGCGCCACCCGTGAGCCAATCATTGCTCGCGAACCGGCAGCCAAGGCTGCCGGACCGTGAGCTTTGATTGGCTCACGGATGGGCGCTGAATTGAACTGAGAGAAACACACCCGCCGGAGACTGTGGGGAAGGAGAGGCGCAGGCTGCGCTCTCCTCCCCTCACACAGACACACACAGGACAGCAGCAGTGGGATGCATGTGGGATGCATGTGTACGTGGCACTGGGGGGAATGTATACCTGGCACTGGGGGCATATCTGGCACTGGGGGGGCATATCTAGCACTAGGAGACATGTGCCCCTGGGGGGGCATGTATACCTGGCACTGGGAGCATATCACTAGGGGGACATGTGTACCCTGCACTGGGGGCATATCTGGCACTGGAGGACATGTGTATCTGGCACTGGAGGCATACCTGGCACTGGGGGACATGTGTATCGGGCACTGGAGGCATATCTGTCATTGCGGGGACATGTGTGTCTGGCACTGGGGGCATATCTGGCATTGCGGGGACATGTGTATCTGGCATTGGGGGATATCTGGCAGTGGGGGCATATCTGGCACTGTGGGGACATGTGTATCTGGCATTGGGGCATATCTGGCACTGGGGGTCATGTGTATCTGGCACTGGAGGCATATCTGGCACTGGGGGGACATGTGTATCTGGCACTGGGGGCATATCTGGCACTGGCGGGACATGTGTATCTTGCACTGGGGGCATATCTGGCACTGCAGGGACATGTGTATCTGACACTTGGGGCATATCTGGCACTGTGGGGCAATGTGTATCTGGCACGCTGGGGGCATTTGTGTATCTGGCCCTGAGGGGCAATGTGTATCTGGCACTGTGAGGCAATGTATATCTGGCACGCTGGGGGCATTTGTGTATCTGGCCCTGAGGGGCAATGTGTATCTGGCACTGTGAGGCAATGTATATCTGGTACTCTGGGGGCATTTGTGTATCTGGTACTGTGGGTCAATGTGTATCTGGCACTGTGAGGCAATGTATATCTAGCACTCTGGGGGCATTTGTGTATCTGGCACTGAGGGGCAATGTGTATCTGGCACTGTGAGGCAATGTATATCTGTCACAATGAGGCAATGTGTATCTGGCATTGTGGGGCAATGTATATCTGGCACTGTGTGGCAACGTGTATTTGGCACTATTGGGGTCATATATTGGGCACACAGCTGACAACCTCTTACGGAAACTGAGGAACATCATCGCAGATTGGCTTACCACAATTGAACTCTCCTGGGGATTCGTGACATTGGACAATGCCACCAATGTTGTGCGTGCATTCCAGCACGACCCATGTTTTGCACATACAATTAATTTGGTGGTGCATAATTTTATAAAAACGACAGGGGCGTGCAGGAGATGCTGTCGGTGGCCCGAAGAATTGTGGGCCCCTTTTGACATTCAGCCACCACGTGCCGAAGACTGGAGCACCAGCAAACACTCCTGAACATGCCCTGCCATCAGCTGAAGAAAGAGGTGGTAACGAGGTGTAATCAAACCCTCTATATGCTTCAGAGGATGGAGGAGCAGCAAAAGGCCATTCAAGCCTATACATCTGCCTTACGATATAGGCAAAGGAGGGGGAATGCACCCGACTCAAGCGCAGTGGAGATTGATTTCCATATTTTGCAAGGTTCTCCAACCCTTTGAACTTGCCACACGTGAAGTCAGTTCAGACTAGTGATGAGCGGGTTCGGTTTCGCGGAAACCGAACCCCCCCGAACTTCACCTTGTTTACACGGGTCCGAGGCAGGTTCGAACCTTTCCACCTTGCTTGGCTAACCCGAGCGCGCCCGAACGTCATCATCTCGCTGTCGGATTCTCGCGAGATTCGGATTCTATATAAGCAGCCGCGCGTCGCCGCCATTTTCAACACGTGCATTGGAGATGATAGGGAGAGGACGTGGCTGGCATCCTTTCCGTTTATTTATTGTAGAAGAGACAGTTGATTGCAGTTTTTTATTACTAATTGTGGGGAGGATTGGGGAGCAGCTGTTAGGAGGAGTACAGTGCAGAGTTTTGCTGATAAGTGACCACCAGTTTTTTATCCGTTCTCTGCCTGAAAAAAAAAACGCTCCATACCATATCTGTGCTCAGTGTGCTGCATAATATATCTGTGCTGAGTGCTCACACTGCTTAATTGTGGGGACTGGGAAGCAGCTATAGCAGGAGTACAGTGCAGACTAGAGTTTTGCTGACAGTGACCACCAGTATACGTTTGTCTGCCTGAAAAACACTCCATATCTGTGCTCACAGTGTGCTGCTTTATTGTGGGGACTGGGAGTGGGGACCACCAGTATAATTAATAATATTATATAGGAGGAGTACAGTGCAGAGTGCACTGCTGTACCTACCTACCTCTGTATCGTCATCCATTAAGTATACTATCCATCTACATTCCTATACCTGTGGTGCATTTTAGTTTAGCAGTTTGCTGACAGTGTCAACCAGGTCCAGTATACTATATATAGCAGTACGATAGGCCACTGCTGTACCTACCTCTGTGTCGTCCCTCGTCATCCATTAAGTATACTATCCATCCATCTACATTGTATACCTGTGGTGCCTTTTTTTAGACTAGTTTAGCAGTTTGCTGACAGTGTCCACCAGGTCCATTATACTGTATATAGCAGTACGGTAGGCCACTGCTGTACCTACCTCTGTGTCATCACTCGTCATCCATTAAGTATACTATCCATCCATCTACATTGTATACCTGTGGTACCTTTTTTTAGACTAGTTTAGCAGTTTGCTGACAGTGTCCACCAGGTCCATTATACTGTATATAGCAGTACAGTAGGCCACTGCTGTACCTACCTCTGTGTCATCACTCGTCATCCATTAAGTATACTATCCATCCATCTACATTGTATACCTGTGGTGCCTTTTTTTTAGACTAGTTTAACAGTTTGCTGACAGTGTCCACCAGGTCCAGTATACTGTATATAGCAGTACGGTAGGCCACTGCTGTTCCTACCTCTGTGTCGTCACTCGTCATCCATTAAGTATACTATCCATCCATCTACATTGTATACCTGTGGTGCCTTTTTTTTAGACTAGTTTAGCACTTTGCTGACAGTGTCCACCAGGTACATTATACTGTATATAGCAGTACGGTAGGCCACTGCTGTTCCTACCTCTGTGTCGTCACTCGTCATCCATTAAGTATACTATCCATCCATCTACATTGTATACCTGTGGTGCCTTTTTTTTAGACTAGTTTAGCAGTTTGCTGACAGTGTCCACCAGGTCCATTATACTGTATATAGCAGTACGGTAGGCCACTGCTGTACCTACCTCTGTGTCGTCACTCGTCATCCATTAAGTATACTATCCATCCATCTACATTGTATACCTGTTTTGCCTTTTTTTAGACTAGTTTAGCAGTTTGCTGACAGTGTCCACCAGGTCCATTATACTGTATATAGCAGTACGGTAGGCCACTGCTGTACCTACCTCTGTGTCATCACTTGTCATCCATTAAGTATACTATCCATCCATCTACATTGTATACCTGTGGTGCCTTTTATTTAGACTAGTTTAGCAGTTTGCTGACATTGTCCACCAGGTCCATTATACTGTATATAGCAGTACGGTAGGCCACTGCTGTACCTACCTCTGTGTCGTCACTCGTCATCCATTAAGTATACTATCCATCCATCTACATTGTATACCTGTGGTGCATTTTAGTTGTGCGCAGTATATATAGAAGTAGGCCATTGCTATTGATACTGGCATATAATTCCACACATTAAAATATGGAGAACAAAAATATGGAGGTTAAAAAAATAGGGAAAGATCAAGATCCACTTCCACCTCGTGCTGAAGCTGCTGCCACTAGTCATGGCCGAGACGATGAAATGCCATCAACGTCGTCTGCCAAGGCCGATGCCCAATGTCATAGTAGAGAGCATGTAAAATCCAAAACACAAACGTTCAGTAAAATGACCCAAAAATCAAAATTAAATGCGTTTGAGGAGAAGCGTAAACTTGCCAATATGCCATTTACGACACGGAGTGGCAAGGTACGGCTGAGGCCCTGGCCTATGTTCATGGCTAGTGGTTCAGCTTCAAATGAGGATGGAAGCACTCATCCTCTCGCTAGAAAAAAGAAAAGACTTAAGCTGGCAAAAGCACAGCAAAGAACTGTGCGTTCTTAGAAATCACAAATCCCCAAGGAGAGTCCAATTGTGTCGGTTGCGATGCCTGACCTTCCCAACACTGGACGGGAAGAGCTTGCGCCTTCCACCATTTGCACGCCACCTGCAAGTGCTGGAAGGAGCACCCGCAGTCCAGTTCCTGATAGTCAAATTGAAGATGTCAGTGTTGAAGTACACCAGGATGAGGATATGGGTGTTGCTGATGCTGGGGAGGAAATTGACAAGAAGGATTCTGATGGGTGAGGTGGTTTGTTTAAGTCAGGCACCCGGGGAGACACCTGTTGTCCGTGGGACGAAGATGTAGTAGTATGTATGTATAAAGAAGAAAGAAAAAAAAACCTTGGGTAGGTGGTATACAATTATGGACGGACTGCCGAGTGCCGACACAGAGGTAGCCACAGCCGTGAACTACCGTACTGTACTGTGTCTGCTGCTAATATAGACTGGTTGATAAAGAGATGTAGTAGTATGTATGTATAAAGAAGAAAGAAAAAAAAAACACGGGTAGGTGGTATACAATTATGGACGGACTGCCGAGTGCCGACACAGAGGTAGCCACAGCCGTGAACTACCGTACTGTACTGTGTCTGCTGCTAATATAGACTGGTTGATAAAGAGATGTAGTAGTATGTATGTATAAAGAAGAAAGAAAAAAAAACCACGGGTAGGTGGTATACAATTATGGACGGACTGCCGAGTGCCGACACAGAGGTAGCCACAGCCGGGAACTACCGTACTGTACTGTGTCTGCTGCTAATATAGACTGGTTGATAAAGAGATGTAGTAGTATGTATGTATAAAGAAGAAAGAAAAAAAAACCTTGGGTAGGTGGTATACAATTATGGACGGACTGCCGAGTGCCGACACAGAGGTAGCCACAGCCGTGAACTACCGTACTGTACTGTGTCTGCTGCTAATATAGACTGGTTGATAAAGAGATGTAGTAGTATGTATGTATAAAGAAGAAAGAAAAAAAAACCACGGGTAGGTGGTATACAATTATGGACGGACTGCCGAGTGCCGACACAGAGGTAGCCACAGCCGTGAACTACCGTACTGTACTGTGTCTGCTGCTAATATAGACTGGTTGATAAAGAGATGTAGTAGTATGTATGTATAAAGAAGAAAGAAAAAAAAACCACGGGTAGGTGGTATACAATTATGGACGGACTGCCGAGTGCCGACACAGAGGTAGCCACAGCCGTGAACTACCGTACTGTACTGTGTCTGCTGCTAATATAGACTGGTTGATAAAGAGATGTAGTAGTATGTATGTATAAAGAAGAAAGAAAAAAAAACCTCGGGTAGGTGGTATACAATTATGGACGGACTGCCGAGTGCCGACACAGAGGTAGCCACAGCCGTGAACTACCGTACTGTACTGTGTCTGCTGCTAATATAGACTGGTTGATAAAGAGATGTAGTAGTATGTATGTATAAAGAAGAAAGAAAAAAAAATCACGGGTAGGTGGTATACAATTATGGACGGACTGCCGAGTGCCGACACAGAGGTAGCCACAGCCGTGAACTACCGTACTGTACTGTGTCTGCTGCTAATATAGACTGGTTGATAAAGAGATGTAGTAGTATGTATGTATAAAGAAGAAAGAAAAAAAAACCTTGGGTAGGTGGTATACAATTATGGACGGACTGCCGAGTGCCGACACAGAGGTAGCCACAGCCGTGAACTACCGTACTGTACTGTGTCTGCTGCTAATATAGACTGGTTGATAAAGAGATGTAGTAGTATGTATGTATAAAGAAGAAAGAAAAAAAAACCACGGGTAGGTGGTATACAATTATGGATGGACTGCCGAGTGCCGACACAGAGGTAGCTACAGCCGTGAACTACCGTACTGTGTCTGCTGCGACTGGATGATAAATAATGATTTAAAAAATATATATATAGCACTACTGCAGCCGGACAGGTATATATTATATAATGACCGACCTGCTGGACACTGTCTGTCAGCAGAATGAGTTTTTTATAGAATAAAAAAAAAAACACCACACAAGTGAAGTCACACGACGAGTGTTTAGCTTTTTCAGGCAATCACAATATAGTATACTACTAACTATACTGGTGGTCAGTGTGGTCAGGTCACTGGTCAGTCACACTGGCAGTGGCACTCCTGCAGCAAAAGTGTGCACTGTTTAATTTTAATATAATATGTACTCCTGGCTCCTGCTATAACCTATAACTGGCACTGCAGTGCTCCCCAGTCTCCCCCACAATTATAAGCTGTGTGAGCTGAGCACAGTCAGATATATAATATATACATAGATGATGCAGCACACTGGGCTGAGCAGTGCACACAGATATGGTATGTGACTGAGTCACTGTGTGTATCGTTTTTTTCAGGCAGAGAACGGATATATTAAATAAAACTGCACTGTCTGGTGGTCACTGTGGTCAGTCACTAGTAAACTCTGCACTCTCTACACTTCTACAGTACTCCTAAGCTCCAGTAAATCAGGTCAATCTCTCTCTCTCTCTCTCTCTTCTAATCTAAATGGAGAGGACGCCAGCCACGTCCTCTCCCTATCAATCTCAATGCACGTGTGAAAATGGCGGCGACGCGCGGCTCCTTATATAGAATCCGAGTCTCGCGAGAATCCGACAGCGTCATGATGACGTTCGGGCGCGCTCGGGTTAACCGAGCAAGGCGGGAGGATCCGAGTCTGCTCGGACCCGTGAAAAAAAACATGAAGTTCGTGCGGGTTCGGATTCAGAGAAACCGAACCCGCTCATCTCTAGTCGGAAGACCACTTGTACTACTTCCAGTAAGCAATTGACTGTCCAACAGTCCTTTGCGAGGAAGATGAAATATCACAGCAGTCATCCTGTTACAAAGCGGATAACTCAGGCCTTGACAACTGTGTTGGTGTTAGATGTGCGTCCGGTATCCGCCATTAGTTCACAAGGACTTAGAGAATTGCTTGAGGTAGTGTGTCCCCGGTACCATATCCATCTAGGTTCCACTCCTCTAGGCAGGCGATGCCGAGAATGTACACAGACGTCAGAAAAAGTCACCAGTGTCCTAAAAAATGCATTTGTACCCACTGTCCACTTAACCAAAGATATGTGGACAAGTGGAGCAGGACAGACTCAGGACCAAGGGAGTAGCTACCATAGGTGCAGGGAGTGCAGCTGCTATGGGGCCTAGAGCTGAAGAGGGGCCCGCAGCAGTGCAAATAGCTCCTCACCGCTCCCCGCCCCTCCCTCTGCTGCTCCCCACCGCTCCCCGTCCCTCCCCCTGCTGCTGCTCACCGCCGCTCCAGATGATGTGAGGGGAGGAGAGCGCAGCGTGCGCCTCTCCTGCCCCTCAGTGTCTTTGTTCAATTCAGCGCCACCCGTGAGCCAATCATTGCTCGCGAACCGGCAGCCAAGGCTGCCGGACCGTGAGCTTTGATTGGCTCACGGATGGGCGCTGAATTGAACTGAGACACCCACACCCGCCGGAGACTGTGGGGAAGGAGAGGCGCAGGCTGCGCTCTCCTCCCCTCACACAGACACACACAGGACAGCAGCAGTGGGATGCATGTGGGATGCATGTGTACGTGGCACTGGGGGGAATGTATACCTGGCACTGGGGGCATATCTGGCACTGGGGGGGCATATCTAGCACTAGGGGACATGTGAACCTGGCACTGGGGGATATCTGGCCCTGGGGGGGCATGTATACCTGGCACTGGGAGCATATCACTAGGGGGACATGTGTACCCTGCACTGGGGGCATATCTGGCACTGGAGGACATGTGTATCTGGCACTGGAGGCATACCTGGCACTGGGGGACATGTGTATCGGGCACTGGAGGCATATCTGTCATTGCGGGGACATGTGTGTCTGGCACTGGGGGCATATCTGGCATTGCGGGGACATGTGTATCTGGCATTGGGGGATATCTGGCAGTGGGGGCATATCTGGCACTGTGGGGACATGTGTATCTGGCATTGGGGCATATCTGGCACTGGGGGACATGTGTATCTGGCACTGGAGGCATATCTGGCACTGGGGGGACATGTGTATCTGGCACTGGGGGCATATCTGGCACTGGCGGGACATGTGTATCTTGCACTGGGGGCATATCTGGCACTGCAGGGACATGTGTATCTGACACTTGGGGCATATCTGGCACTGTGGGGCAATGTGTATCTGGCACGCTGGGGGCATTTGTGTATCTGGCCCTGAGGGGCAATGTGTATCTGGCACTGTGAGGCAATGTATATCTGGCACGCTGGGGGCATTTGTGTATCTGGCCCTGAGGGGCAATGTGTATCTGGCACTGTGAGGCAATGTATATCTGGTACTCTGGGGGCATTTGTGTATCTGGTACTGTGGGTCAATGTGTATCTGGCACTGTGAGGCAATGTATATCTAGCACTCTGGGGGCATTTGTGTATCTGGCAGTGAGGGGCAATGTGTATCTGGCACTGTGAGGCAATGTATATCTGTCACAATGAGGCAATGTGTATCTGGCATTGTGGGGCAATGTATATCTGGCACTGTGTGGCAACGTGTATTTGGCACTATTGGGGTCATATATTGGGCACACAGCTGACAACCTCTTACGGAAACTGAGGAACATCATCGCAGATTGGCTTACCACAATTGAACTCTCCTGGGGATTCGTGACATTGGACAATGCCACCAATGTTGTGCGTGCATTCCAGCACGACCCATGTTTTGCACATACAATTAATTTGGTGGTGCATAATTTTATAAAAACGACAGGGGCGTGCAGGAGATGCTGTCGGTGGCCCGAAGAATTGTGGGCCCCTTTTGACATTCAGCCACCACGTGCCGAAGACTGGAGCACCAGCAAACACTCCTGAACATGCCCTGCCATCAGCTGAAGAAAGAGGTGGTAACGAGGTGTAATCAAACCCTCTATATGCTTCAGAGGATGGAGGAGCAGCAAAAGGCCATTCAAGCCTATACATCTGCCTTACGATATAGGCAAAGGAGGGGGAATGCACCCGACTCAAGCGCAGTGGAGATTGATTTCCATATTTTGCAAGGTTCTCCAACCCTTTGAACTTGCCACACGTGAAGTCAGTTCAGACTAGTGATGAGCGGGTTCGGTTTCGCGGAAACCGAACCCCCCCGAACTTCACCTTGTTTACACGGGTCCGAGGCAGGTTCGAACCTTTCCACCTTGCTTGGCTAACCCGAGCGCGCCCGAACGTCATCATCTCGCTGTCGGATTCTCGCGAGATTCGGATTCTATATAAGCAGCCGCGCGTCGCCGCCATTTTCAACACGTGCATTGGAGATGATAGGGAGAGGACGTGGCTGGCATCCTTTCCGTTTATTTATTGTAGAAGAGACAGTTGATTGCAGTTTTTTATTACTAATTGTGGGGAGGATTGGGGAGCAGCTGTTAGGAGGAGTACAGTGCAGAGTTTTGCTGATAAGTGACCACCAGTTTTTTATCCGTTCTCTGCCTGAAAAAAAAAAACGCTCCATACCATATCTGTGCTCAGTGTGCTGCATAATATATCTGTGCTGAGTGCTCACACTGCTTAATTGTGGGGACTGGGAAGCAGCTATAGCAGGAGTACAGTGCAGACTAGAGTTTTGCTGACAGTGACCACCAGTATACGTTTGTCTGCCTGAAAAACACTCCATATCTGTGCTCACAGTGTGCTGCTTTATTGTGGGGACTGGGAGTGGGGACCACCAGTATAATTAATAATATTATATAGGAGGAGTACAGTGCAGAGTGCACTGCTGTACCTACCTACCTCTGTATCGTCATCCATTAAGTATACTATCCATCTACATTCCTATACCTGTGGTGCATTTTAGTTTAGCAGTTTGCTGACAGTGTCAACCAGGTCCAGTATACTATATATAGCAGTACGATAGGCCACTGCTGTACCTACCTCTGTGTCGTCCCTCGTCATCCATTAAGTATACTATCCATCCATCTACATTGTATACCTGTGGTGCCTTTTTTTAGACTAGTTTAGCAGTTTGCTGACAGTGTCCACCAGGTCCATTATACTGTATATAGCAGTACGGTAGGCCACTGCTGTACCTACCTCTGTGTCATCACTCGTCATCCATTAAGTATACTATCCATCCATCTACATTGTATACCTGTGGTACCTTTTTTTAGACTAGTTTAGCAGTTTGCTGACAGTGTCCACCAGGTCCATTATACTGTATATAGCAGTACAGTAGGCCACTGCTGTACCTACCTCTGTGTCATCACTCGTCATCCATTAAGTATACTATCCATCCATCTACATTGTATACCTGTGGTGCCTTTTTTTTAGACTAGTTTAACAGTTTGCTGACAGTGTCCACCAGGTCCAGTATACTGTATATAGCAGTACGGTAGGCCACTGCTGTTCCTACCTCTGTGTCGTCACTCGTCATCCATTAAGTATACTATCCATCCATCTACATTGTATACCTGTGGTGCCTTTTTTTTAGACTAGTTTAGCACTTTGCTGACAGTGTCCACCAGGTACATTATACTGTATATAGCAGTACGGTAGGCCACTGCTGTTCCTACCTCTGTGTCGTCACTCGTCATCCATTAAGTATACTATCCATCCATCTACATTGTATACCTGTGGTGCCTTTTTTTTAGACTAGTTTAGCAGTTTGCTGACAGTGTCCACCAGGTCCATTATACTGTATATAGCAGTACGGTAGGCCACTGCTGTACCTACCTCTGTGTCGTCACTCGTCATCCATTAAGTATACTATCCATCCATCTACATTGTATACCTGTTTTGCCTTTTTTTAGACTAGTTTAGCAGTTTGCTGACAGTGTCCACCAGGTCCATTATACTGTATATAGCAGTACGGTAGGCCACTGCTGTACCTACCTCTGTGTCATCACTTGTCATCCATTAAGTATACTATCCATCCATCTACATTGTATACCTGTGGTGCCTTTTATTTAGACTAGTTTAGCAGTTTGCTGACATTGTCCACCAGGTCCATTATACTGTATATAGCAGTACGGTAGGCCACTGCTGTACCTACCTCTGTGTCGTCACTCGTCATCCATTAAGTA
>NW_026968642.1:0-79143 GCF_028390025.1 Pseudophryne corroboree
CTGTGTATAGTGACAGGTCCAGCATGCATTCAGTCCTGGAACCGGCTACCAGTACGGGGTCATTGCGCTGTGTATGGTGTCAGGTCCAGCATGCATTCAGTCCTGGAAGCGGCTACCAGTACGGGGTCATTGCGCTGTGTATTGTGCCAGGTCGAGCATGCATTCAGTCCTGGAACCGGCTACCAGTATGAGGTCATTGCGCTGTGTTTAGTGCCAGGTCCAGCATGCATTCAGTCCTGGAACTGGCTACCAGTACAGGGTCATTGCGCTGTGCATAGTACCAGGTCCAGCATGCATTCAGTCCTGGAACCAGCTACCAGTACGGGGTCATTGCACTGTGTATAGTGCCAGGTCCAGCATGCATTCAGTCCCGGAACCGGCTACCATTATGAGGTCATTTCGCTGTGTTTAATGCCAGGTCCAGCATGCATTCAGTCCTGGAAGCGGCTACCAGTACGGGGTCATTGCACTGTGTGTAGTACCAGATCCAGCATGCATTCAGTCCTGGAATCTGCTACCAGTACGGGGTCATTGCGCTGTGTATAGTGCCAGGTCCAGCATGCATTCAGTCCTGGAACCGGTACCAGTATGAGGTCATTGCGCTGTGTATAGTGCCAGGTCCAGCATGCATTCAGTTGTGGAACCGGCTACCAGTACGGGGTCATTGCGCTGTGTATAATGCCAGGTCCAGCATGCATTCAGTCCTGGAACCGGCTACCAGTACGGGGTCATTGCGCTGTGTATAGTGCCAGGTCCAGCCTGCATTCAGTCCTGGAACCGGCTACCAGTACGGGGTCATTGCGCTGTGCATAGTACCAGATCCAGCATGCATTCAGTCCTGGAACCGGCTACCAGTACGGGGTCATTGCGCTGTGCATAGTACCAGATACAGCATGCATTCAGTCCTGGAACCGGCTACCAGTACGGGGTCATTGCGCTGTGTATAGTGCCAGGTCCAGCATGCATTCAGTCCTGGAACCGGCTACCAGTACGGGGTCATTGCGCTGTGTTTAGTGCCAGGTCCAGCATGCATTCAGTCCTGGAACCAGCTACCAGTGCGGGGTCATTGCGCTGTGCATAGTACCAGGTCCAGCATGCATTCAGTCCTGGAACCGGCTACCAGTACGGGGTCATTGCGCTGTGTATAGTGCCAGGTCCAGCATGCATTCAGTCCTGGAACCGGCTACCAGTACGGGGTCATTGCGCTGTGCATAGTACCAGGTCCAGCATGCATTCAGTCCTGGAACCGGCTACCAGTACGGGGTCATTGCGATGTGTATAGTGCCAGGTGCAGCATGCATTCAGTCCTGGAACCGGCTACCAGTACGAGGTCATTGCGCTGTGTATAGTGCCAGGTCCAGCATGCATTCAGTCCTGGAACCGGCTACCAGTACGGGGTCATTGCGCTGTGTATAGTGCCAGGTCCAGCATGCATTCAGTCCTGGAACCGGCTACCAGTACGGGGTCATTGCGCTGTGTATAGTGCCAGGTCCAGCATGCATTCAGTCCTGGAACCGGCTACCAGTACGGGGTCATTGCGCTGTGTATAGTGCCAGGTCCAGCATGCATTCAGTCCTGGAACCGGCTACCAGTATGAGGTCATTGCGCTGTGTATAGTGCCAGGTCCAGCATGCATTCAGTCCTGGAACCGGCTACCAGTACGGGGTCATTGCACTGTGTATAGTGCCAGGTCCAGCATGCATTCAGTCCTGGAACCGTCTACCAGTACGGGGTCATTGCGCTGTGTATAGTGCCAGGTCCAGCATGCATTCAGTCCTGGAACTGGCTACCAGTACAGGATCATTGCGCTGTGTTTAGTGCCAGGTCCAGCATGCATTCAGTCCTGGAACCGGCTACCAGTACGGGGTCATTGCGCTGTGTATAGTGCCAGGTCCAGCATGCATTCAGTCCTGGAACCGGCTACCAGTATGAGGTCATTGCGCTGTGTTTAGTGCCAGGTCCAGCATGCATTCAGTCCTGGAACCGGCTACCAGTATGGGGTCATTGCGCTGTGTGTAGTACCAGGTCCAGCATGCATTCAGTCCTGGAACCGGCTACCAGTATGAGGTCATTGCGCTGTGTTTAGTGCCAGATCCAGCATGCATTCAGTCCTGGAACCGGCTACCAGTACGGGGTCAATGCGCTGTGTATAGTGCCAGGTCCAGCATGCATTCAGTCCTGGAACCGGCTACCAGTACGGGGTCATTGCGCTGTGTATAGTGCCAGGTCCAGCATGCATTCAGTCCTGGAACCGGCTACCAGTACGGGGTCATTGTGCTGTATATAGTCTCAGGTCCAGCATGCATTCAGTCCTGGAACCGGCTACCAGTACGGGGTCATTGCGCTGTGTATAGTGCCAGGTCCAGCATGCATTCAGTCCTGGAACCGGCTACCAGTACGGGGTCATTGCGCTGTGTATAGTGACAGGTCCAGCATGCATTCAGTCCTGGAACCGGCTACCAGTACGGGGTCATTGCGCTGTGTATAGTGCCAAGTCCAGCATGCATTCAGGCCTGGAACCGGCTACAAGTACGGGGTCATTGCGCTGTGTATAGTGTCAGGTCCAGCATGCATTCAGTGCTGGAACCGGCTACCAGTACGGGGTCATTGCGCTGTGTATAGTGCCAAGTCCAGCATGCATTCAGTCCTGGAACCGGCTACCAGTACGGGGTCATTGCGCTGTGTATAGTGCCAGGTCCAGCATGCATTCAGTCCTGGAACCGGCTACCAGTACGGGGTCATTGCGCTGTGTTTAGTGCCAGGTCCAGCATGCATTCAGTCCTGGAAACAGCTACCAGTGCGGGTCATTGCGCTGTGCATAGTACCAGGTCCAGCATGCATTCAGTCCTGGAACCGGCTACCAGAACGGGGTCATTGCGCTGTGTATAGTGCCAGGTCCAGCATGCATTCAGTCCTGGAACCGTTTACCAGTACGGGGTCATTGCGCTGTGCATATTACCAGGTCCAGCATGCATTCAGTCCTGGAACCGGCTACCAGTACGGGGTCATTGCGATGTGTATAGTGCCAGGTGCAGCATGCATTCAGTCCTGGAACCGGCTACCAGTACGAGGTCATTGCGCTGTGTATAGTGCCAGGTCCAGCATGCATTCAGTCCTGGAACCGGCTACCAGTACGGGGTCATTGCGCTGTGTATAGTGCCAGGTCCAGCATGCATTCAGTCCTGGAACCGGCTACCAGTACGGGGTCATTGCGCTGTGTATAGTGCCAGGTCCAGCATGCATTCAGTCCGGGAACCGTCTACCAGTACGGGGTCATTGCGCTGTGTATAGTGCCAGGTCCAGCATGCATTCAGTCCTGGAACCGGCTACCAGTATGAGGTCATTGCGCTGTGTATAGTGCCAGGTCCAGCATGCATTCAGTCCTGGAACTGGCTACCAGTACAGGATCATTGCGCTGTGTTTCGTGCCAGGTCCAGCATGCATTCAGTCCTGGAACCGGCTACCAGTACGGGGTCATTGCACTGTGTATAGTGCCAGGTCCAGCATGCATTCAGTCCTGGAACCGTCTACCAGTACGGGGTCATTGCGCTGTGTATAGTGCCAGGTCCAGCATGCATTCAGTCCTGGAACTGGCTACCAGTACAGGATCATTGCGCTGTGTTTCGTGCCAGGTCCAGCATGCATTCAGTCCTGGAACCGGCTACCAGTATGGGGTCATTGCGCTGTGTATAGTGCCAGGTCCAGCATGCATTCAGTCCTGGAACCGGCTACCAGTATGAGGTCACTGCGCTGTGTTTAGTGCCAGGTCCAGCATGCATTCAGTTCTGGAACCGGCTACCAGTACGGGGTCATTGCGCTGTGTGTAGTACCAGGTCCAGCATGCATTCAGTCCTGGAACCGGCTACCAGTATGAGGTCATTGCGCTGTGTTTAGTGCCAAGTCCAGCATGCATTCAGTCCTGGAACCGGCTACCAGTACGGGGTTATTGCGCTGTGTATAGTGCCAG
Organism: Pseudophryne corroboree; assembly: GCF_028390025.1. Classification (NCBI taxonomy): domain Eukaryota; kingdom Metazoa; phylum Chordata; class Amphibia; order Anura; family Myobatrachidae; genus Pseudophryne; species Pseudophryne corroboree. The sequence continues at coordinate 3,968 of NW_026968642.1, forward strand.
GTCCAGCATGCATTCAGTCCTGGAACCGGCTACCAGTACGGGGTCATTGCGCTGTGTATAGTGCCAGGTCCAGCATGCATTCAGTCCTGGAACCGGCTACCAGTACGGGGTCATTGTGCTGTATATAGTCTCAGGTCCAGCATGCATTCAGTCCTGGAACCGGCTACCAGTACGGGGTCATTGCGCTGTGTATAGTGCCAGGTCCAGCATGCATTCAGTCCTGGAACCGGCTACCAGTACGGGGTCATTGCGCTGTGTATAGTGACAGGTCCAGCATGCATTCAGTCCTGGAACCGGCTACCAGTACGGGGTCATTGCGCTGTGTATGGTGTCAGGTCCAGCATGCATTCAGTCCTGGAACCGGCTACCAGTACGGGGTCATTGCGCTGTGTATTGTGCCAGGTCGAGCATGCATTCAGTCCTGGAACCGGCTACCAGTATGAGGTCATTGCGCTGTGTTTAGTGCCAGGTCCAGCATGCATTCAGTCCTGGAACTGGCTACCAGTACAGGGACATAGCGCTGTGCATAGTACCAGGTCCAGCATGCATTCAGTCCTGGAACCAGCTACCAGTACGGGGTCATTGCGCTGTGTATAGTGCCAGGTCCAGCATGCATTCAGTCCCGGAACCGGCTACCATTATGAGGTCATTTCGCTGTGTTTAATGCCAGGTCCAGCATGCATTCAGTCCTGGAAGCGGCTACCAGTACGGGGTCATTGCACTGTGTGTAGTACCAGATCCAGCATGCATTCAGTCCTGGAATCTTCTACCAGTACGGGGTCATTGCGCTGTGTATAGTGCCAGGTCCAGCATGCATTCAGTCCTGGAACCGGTACCAGTATGAGGTCATTGCGCTGTGTATAGTGCCAGGTCCAGCATGCATTCAGTCGTGGAAACGGCTACCAGTACGGGGTCATTGCGCTGTGTATAATGCCAGGTCCAGCATGCATTCAGTCCTGGAACAGGCTACCAGTACGGGGTCATTGCGCTGTGTATAGTGCCAGGTCCAGCCTGCATTCAGTCCTGGAACCGGCTACCAGTACGGGGTCATTGCGCTGTGCATAGTACCAGATCCAGCATGCATTCAGTCCTGGAACCGGCTACCAGTACGGGGTCATTGCGCTGTGCATAGTACCAGATCCAGCATGCATTCAGTCCTGGAACCGGCTACTAGTACGGGGTCATTGCGCTGTGTATAGTGCCAGGTCCAGCATGCATTCAATCCTGGAACCGGCTACCAGTACGGGGTCATTGCGCTGTGCATAGTACCAGGTCCAGCATGCATTCAGTCCTGGAACCGGCTACCAGTACGGGGTCATTGCGATGTGTATAGTGCCAGGTGCAGCATGCATTCAGTCCTGGAACCGGCTACCAGTACGAGGTCATTGCGCTGTGTATAGTGCCAGGTCCAGCATGCATTCAGTCCTGGAACCGGCTACCAGTACGGGGTCATTGCGCTGTGTATAGTGCCAGGTCCAGCATGCATTCAGTCCTGGAACCGGCTACCAGTACGGGGTCATTGCGCTGTGTATAGTGCCAGGTCCAGCATGCATTCAGTCCTGGAACCGGCTACCAGTACGGGGTCATTGCGCTGTGTATAGTGCCAGGTCCAGCATGCATTCAGTCCTGGAACCGTCTACCAGTACGGGGTCATTGCGCTGTGTATAGTTCCAGGTCCAGCATGCATTCAGTCCTGGAACCGGCTACCAGTATGAGGTCATTGCGCTGTGTATAGTGCCAGGTCCAGCATGCATTCAGTCCTGGAACCGGCTACCAGTACGGGGTCATTGCACTGTGTATAGTGCCAGGTCCAGCATGCATTCAGTCCTGGAACCGTCTACCAGTACGGGGTCATTGCGCTGTGTATAGTGCCAGGTCCAGCATGCATTCAGTCCTGGAACTGGCTACCAGTACAGGATCATTGCGCTGTGTTTAGTGCCAGGTCCAGCATGCATTCAGTCCTGGAACCGGCTACCAGTACGGGGTCAATGCGCTGTGTATAGTGCCAGGTCCAGCATGCATTCAGTCCTGGAACCGGCTACCAGTATGAGGTCATTGCGCTGTGTTTAGTGCCAGGTCCAGCATGCATTCAGTCCTGGAACCGGCTACCAGTATGGGGTCATTGCGCTGTGTGTAGTACCAGGTCCAGCATGCATTCAGTCCTGGAACCGGCTACCAGTATGAGGTCATTGCGCTGTGTTTAGTGCCAGATCCAGCATGCATTCAGTCCTGGAACCGGCTACCAGTACGGGGTCATTGCGCTGTGTATAGTGCAAGGTCCAGCATGCATTCAGTCCTGGAACCGGCTACCAGTACGGGGTCATTGCGCTGTGTATAGTGCCAGGTCCAGCATGCATTCAGTCCTGGAACCGGCTACCAGTACGGGGTCATTGTGCTGTATATAGTCTCAGGTCCAGCATGCATTCAGTCCTGGAACCGGCTACCAGTACGGGGTCATTGCGCTGTGTATAGTGCCAGGTCCAGCATGCATTCAGTCCTGGAACCGGCTACCAGTACGGGGTCATTGCGCTGTGTATAGTGACAGGTCCAGCATGCATTCAGTCCTGGAACCGGCTACCAGTACGGGGTCATTGCGCTGTGTATAGTGCCAAGTCCAGCATGCATTCAGTCCTGGAACCGGCTACAAGTACGGGGTCATTGCGCTGTGTATAGTGTCAGGTCCAGCATGCATTCAGTGCTGGAACCGGCTACCAGTACGGGGTCATTGCGCTGTGTATAGTGCCAAGTCCAGCATGCATTCAGTCCTGGAACCGGCTACCAGTACGGGGTCATTGCGCTGTGTATAGTGCCAGGTCCAGCATGCATTCAGTCCTGGAACCGGCTACCAGTACGGGGTCATTGCGCTGTGTTTAGTGCCAGGTCCAGCATGCATTCAGTCCTGGAACCAGCTACCAGTGCGGGGTCATTGCGCTGTGCATAGTACCAGGTCCAGCATGCATTCAGTCCTGGAACCGGCTACCAGTACGGGGTCATTGCGCTGTGTATAGTGCCAGGTCCAGCATGCATTCAGTCCTGGAACCGGCTACCAGTACGGGGTCATTGCGCTGTGCATAGTACCAGGTCCAGCATGCATTCAGTCCTGGAACCGGCTACCAGTACGGGGTCATTGCGATGTGTATAGTGCCAGGTGCAGCATGCATTCAGTCCTGGAACCGGCTACCAGTACGAGGTCATTGCGCTGTGTATAGTGCCAGGTCCAGCATGCATTCAGTCCTGGAACCGGCTACCAGTACGGGGTCATTGCGCTGTGTATAGTGCCAGGTCCAGCATGCATTCAGTCCTGGAACCGGCTACCAGTACGGGGTCATTGCGCTGTGTATAGTGCCAGGTCCAGCATGCATTCAGCCCTGGAACCGGCTACCAGTACGGGGTCATTGCGCTGTGTATAGTGCCAGGTCCAGCATGCATTCAGTCCGGGAACCGTCTACCAGTACGGGGTCATTGCGCTGTGTATAGTGCCAGGTCCAGCATGCATTCAGTCCTGGAACCGGCTACCAGTATGAGGTCATTGCGCTGTGTATAGTGCTAGGTCCAGCATGCATTCAGTCCTGGAACCAGCTACCAGTACGGGGTCATTGCACTGTGTATAGTGCCAGGTCCAGCATGCATTCAGTCCTGGAACCGGCTACCAGTACGGGGTCATTGCGCTGTGTATAGTGCCAGGTCCAGCATGCATTCAGTCCTGGAACTGGCTACCAGTACAGGATCATTGCGCTGTGTTTCGTGCCAGGTTCAGCATGCATTCAGTCCTGGAACCGGCTACCAGTACGGGGTCATTGCGCTGTGTATAGTGCCAGGTCCAGCATGCATTCAGTCCTGGAACCGGCTACCAGTATGAGGTCATTGCGCTGTGTTTAGTGCCAGGTCCAGCATGCATTCAGTGCTGGAACCGGCTACCAGTACGGGGTCATTGCGCTGTGTGTAGTACCAGGTCCAGCATGCATTCAGTCCTGGAACCGGCTACCAGTATGAGGTCATTGCGCTGTGTTTAGTGCCAAGTCCAGCATGCATTCAGTCCTTGAACCGGCTACCAGTACGGGGTCATTGCGCTGTGTATAGTGCCAGGTCCAGCATGCATTCAGTCCTGGAACCGGCTACCAGTACGGGGTGATTGCGCTGTGTATAGTGCCAGGTCCAGCATGCATTCAGTCCTGGAACCGGCTACCAGTAGGGGGCATTGTGCTGTATATAGTCTCAGGTCCAGCATGCATTCAGTCCTGGAACCGGCTACCAGTACGGGGTCATTGCGCTGTGCATAGTACCAGGTCCAGCATGCATTCAGTCCTGGAACCGGCTACCAGTACGGGGTCATTGCGATGTGTATAGTGCCAGGTGCAGCATGCATTCAGTCCTGGAACCGGCTACCAGTACGAGGTCATTGCGCTGTGTATAGTGCCAGGTCCAGCATGCATTCAGCCCTGGAACCGGCTACCAGTACGGGGTCATTGCGCTGTGTATAGTGCCAGGTCCAGCATGCATTCAGTCCGGGAACCGTCTACCAGTACGGGGTCATTGCGCTGTGTATAGTGCCAGGTCCAGCATGCATTCAGTCCTGGAACCGGCTACCAGTATGAGGTCATTGCGCTGTGTATAGTGCCAGGTCCAGCATGCATTCAGTCCTGGAACCAGCTACCAGTACGGGGTCATTGCACTGTGTATAGTGCCAGGTCCAGCATGCATTCAGTCCTGGTACCGGCTACCAGTACGGGGTCATTGCGCTGTGTATAGTGCCAGGTCCAGCATGCATTCAGTCCTGGAACTGGCTACCAGTACAGGATCATTGCGCTGTGTTTCGTGCCAGGTCCAGCATGCATTCAGTCCTGGAACCGGCTACCAGTACGGGGTCATTGCGCTGTGTATAGTGCCAGGTCCAGCATGCATTCAGTCCTGGAACCGGCTACCAGTATGAGGTCATTGCGCTGTGTTTAGTGCCAGGTCCAGCATGCATTCAGTCCTGGAACCGGCTACCAGTACGGGGTCATTGCGCTGTGTGTAGTACCAGGTCCAGCATGCATTCAGTCCTGGAACCGGCTACCAGTATGAGGTCATTGCGCTGTGTTTAGTGCCAAGTCCAGCATGCATTCAGTCCTGGAACCGGCTACCAGTACGGGGTCATTGCGCTGTGTATAATGCCAGGTCCAGCATGCATTCAGTCCTGGAACCGGCTACCAGTACGGGGTCATTGCGCTGTGTATAGTGCCAGGTCCAGCATGCATTCAGTCCTGGAACCGGCTACCAGTACGGGGTCATTGTGCTGTATATAGTCTCAGGTCCAGCATGCATTCAGTCCTGGAACCGGCTACCAGTACGGGGTCATTGCGCTGTGTATAGTGCCAGGTCCAGCATGCATTCAGTCCTGGAACCGGCTACCAGTACGGGGTCATTGCGCTGTGTATAGTGACAGGTCCAGCATGCATTCAGTCCTGGAACCGGCTACCAGTACGGGGTCATTGCGCTGTGTATAGTGCCAAGTCCAGCATGCATTCAGTCCTGGAACCGGCTACCAGTACGGGGTCATTGCGCTGTGTATAGTGTCAGGTCCAGCATGCATTCAGTGCTGGAACCGGCTACCAGTACGGGGTCATTGCGCTGTGTATAGTGCCAAGTCCAGCATGCATTCAGTCCTGGAACCGGCTACCAGTACGGGGTCATTGCGCTGTGTATAGTGTCAGGTCCAGCATGCATTCAGTGCTGGAACCGGCTACCAGTACGGGGTCATTGCGCTGTGTATAGTGCCAGGTCCAGCATGCATTCAGTCCTGGAACCTGCTACCAGTACGGGGTCATTGCGCTGTGTATCGTGCCAGGTCCAGCATGCATTCAGTCCTGGAACCGGCTACCAGTACGGGGTCATTGCGCTGTGTATAGTGCCAGGTCCAGCATGCATTCAGTCCTGGAACTGGCTACCAGTACGGGGTCATTGCGCTGTGTATAGTGCCAGGTCAAGCATGCATTAAGTCCTGGAACCGGCTACCAGTACGGGGTCATTGCGCTGTGTATAGTGCCAGGTCCAGCATGCATTCAGTCCTGGAACCGGCTACCAGTACGGGGTCATTGCGCTGTGTATAGTGCCAGGTCCAGCATGCATTCAGTCCTGGAACCGGCTACCAGTACGGGGTCATTGCGCTGTGTATAGTGCCAGGTCCAGCATGCATTCAGTCCTGGAACCGGCTACCAGTACGGGGTCATTGCACTGTGTATAGTGCCAGGTCCAGCATGCATTCAGTCCAGGAACCTGCTACCAGTACGGGGTCATTGCGCTGTGTATAGTGCCAGGTCCAGCATGCATTCAGTCCTGGAACCGGCTACCAGTACGGGGTCATTGCGCTGTGTATAGTGCCAGGTCCAGCATGCATTCAGTCCTGGAACCGGCTACCAGTACGGGGTCATTGCGCTGTGTATAGTGCCAGGTCCAGCATGCATTCAGTCCTGGAACCGTCTACCAGTACGGGGTCATTGCGCTGTGTATAGTGCCAGGTACAGCATGCATTCAGTCCTGGAACCGGCTACCAGTATGAGGTCATTGCTCTGTGTATAGTGCCAGGTCCAGCATGCATTCAGTCCTGGAACTGGCTACCAGTACAGGGTCATTGCGCTGTGCATAGTGCCAGGTCCAGCATGCATTCAGTCCTGGAACCGGCTACCAGTATGAGGTCATTGCGCTGTGTTTAGTGCCAGGTCCAGCATGCATTCAGTCCTGGAACCGGCTACCAGTACGGGGTCATTGCGCTGTGTATAGTGCCAGGTCCAGCATGCATTCAGTCCTGGAACCGGCTACCAGTACGGGGTCATTGCGCTGTGTATAGTGCCAGGTCCAGCATGCATTCAGTCCAGGAACCGGCTACCAGTACGGGGTCATTGCGCTGTGTATAGTGCCAGGTCCAGCATGCATTCAGTCCTGGAACCGGCTACCAGTACGGGGTCATTGCGCTGTGTATAGTGCCAGGTCCAGCATGCATTCAGTCCTGGAACCGGCTACCAGTACGGGGTCATTGCGCTGTGTATAGTGCCAGGTCCAGCATGCATTCAGTCCTGGAACCGTCTACCAGTACGGGGTCATTGCGCTGTGTATAGTGCCAGGTCCAGCATGCATTCAGTCCAGGAACCGGCTACCAGTATGAGGTTATTGCTCTGTGTATAGTGCCAGGTCCAGAATGCATTCAGTCCTGGAACCGGCTACCAGTACGGGGTCATTGCACTGTGTATAGTGCCAGGTCCAGCATACATTCAGTCCTGGAACCGGCTACCAGTACGGGGTCATTGCGCTGTGTATAGTGCCAGGTCCAGCATGCATTCAGTCCTGGAACTGGCTACCAGTACAGGATCATTGCGCTGTGTTTAGTGCCAGGTCCAGCATGCATTCAGTCCTGGAACCGGCTACCAGTATGAGGTCATTGCGCTGTGTTTAGTGCCAGGTCCAGCATGCATTCAGTCCTGAAACCGGCTACCAGTACGGGGTCATTGCGCTGTGTATAGTGCCAGGTCCAGCATGCATTCAGTCCTGGAACCGGCTACCAGTACGGGGTCATTGCGCTGTGTATAGTGCCAGGTCCAGCATGCATTCAGTCCTGGAACCGGCTACCAGTATGAGGTCATTGCGCTGTGTATAGTGCCAGGTCCAGCATGCATTCAGTCCTGGAACCGGCTACCAGTACGGGGTCATTGCACTGTGTATAGTGCCAGGTCCAGCATGCATTCAGTCCTGGAACCGGCTACCAGTACGGGGTCATTGCGCTGTGTATAGTGCCAGGTCCAGCATGCATTCAGTCCTGGAACTGGCTACCAGTACAGGATCATTGCGCTGTGTTTCGTGCCAGGTCCAGCATGCATTCAGTCCTGGAACCGGCTACCAGTACGGGGTCATTGCGCTGTCTATAGTGCCAGGTCCAGCATGCATTCAGTTCTGGAACCGGCTACCAGTATGAGGTCATTGCGCTGTGTTTAGTGCCAGGTCCAGCATGCATTCAGTCCTGGAACCGGCTACCAGTACGGGGTCATTGCGCTGTGTGTTGTAACAGGTCCAGCATGCATTCAGTCCTGGAACCGGCTACCAGTACGGGGTCATTGTGCTGTATATAGTCTCAGGTCCAGCATGCATTCAGTCCTGGAACCGGCTACCAGTATGAGGTCATTGCGCTGTGTATAGTGCCAGGTCCAGCATGCATTCAGTCCTGGAACCGGCTACCAGTACGGGGTCATTGCACTGTGTATAGTGCCAGGTCCAGCATGCATTCAGTCCTGGAACCGTCTACCAGTACGGGGTCATTGCGCTGTGTATAGTGCCAGGTCCAGCATGCATTCAGTCCTGGAACTGGCTACCAGTACAGGATCATTGCGCTGTGTTTAGTGCCAGGTCCAGCATGCATTCAGTCCTGGAACCGGCTACCAGTACGGGGTCATTGCGCTGTGTATAGTGCCAGGTCCAGCATGCATTCAGTCCTGGAACCGGCTACCAGTACGGGGTCATTGCGCTGTGTATAGTGACAGGTCCAGCATGCATTCAGTCCTGGAACCGGCTACCAGTACGGGGTCATTGCGCTGTGTATAGTGCCAAGTCCAGCATGCATTCAGTCCTGGAACCGGCTACCAGTACGGGGTCATTGCGCTGTGTATAGTGTCAGGTCCAGCATGCATTCAGTGCTGGAACCGGCTACCAGTACGGGGTCATTGCGCTGTGTATAGTGCCAAGTCCAGCATGCATTCAGTCCTGGAACCGGCTACCAGTACGGGGTCATTGCGCTGTGTATAGTGTCAGGTCCAGCATGCATTCAGTGCTGGAACCGGCTACCAGTACGGGGTCATTGCGCTGTGTATAGTGCCAAGTCCAGCATGCATTCAGTCCTGGAACCGGCTACCAGTACGGGGTCATTGCGCTGTGTATAGTGTCAGGTCCAGTATGCATTCAGTGCTGGAACCGGCTACCAGTACGGGGTCATTGCGCTGTGTATAGTGCCAGGTCCAGCATGCATTCAGTCCAGGAACCGGCTACCAGTATGGGGTCATTGCGCTGTGTTTAGTGCCAGGTCCAGCATGCATTCAGTCCTGGAACCGGCTACCAGTACGGGGTCATTGCGCTGTGTGTTGTACCAGGTCCAGCATGCATTCAGTCCTGGAACCGGCTACCAGTACGGGGTCATTGTGCTGTATATAGTCTCAGGTCCAGCATGCATTCAGTCCTGGAACCGGCTACCAGTACGGGGTCATTGCGCTGTGTATAGTGCCAGGTCCAGCATGCATTCAGTCCTGGAACCGGCTACCAGTACGGGGTCATTGCGCTGTGTATAGTGACAGGTCCAGCATGCATTCAGTCCTGGAACCGGCTACCAGTACGGGGTCATTGCGCTGTGTATAGTGCCAAGTCCAGCATGCATTCAGTCCTGGAACCGGCTACCAGTACGGGGTCATTGCGCTGTGTATAGTGTCAGGTCCAGCATGCATTCAGTGCTGGAACCGGCTACCAGTACGGGGTCATTGCGCTGTGTATAGTGCCAAGTCCAGCATGCATTCAGTCCTGGAACCGGCTACCAGTACGGGGTCATTGCGCTGTGTATAGTGTCAGGTCCAGCATGCATTCAGTGCTGGAACCGGCTACCAGTACGGGGTCATTGCGCTGTGTATAGTGCCAGGTCCAGCATGCATTCAGTCCTGGAACCGGCTACCAGTACGGGGTCATTGCGCTGTGTATCGTGCCAGGTCCAGCATGCATTCAGTCCTGGAACCGGCTACCAGTACGGGGTCATTGCGCTGTGTATAGTGCCAGGTCCAGCATGCATTCAGTCCTGAAACCGGCTACCAGTACGGGGTCATTGCGCTGTGTATAGTGCAAGGTCAAGCATGCATTAAGTCCTGGAACCGGCTACCAGTATAAGGTCATTGCTCTGTGTATAGTGCCAGGTCCAGCATGCATTCAGTCCTGGAACCGGCTACCAGTACGGGGTCATTGCGCTGTGTGTAGTACCAGGTCCAGCATGCATTCAGTCCTGGAACCGGCTACCAGTATGAGGTCATTGCGCTGTGTTTAGTGCCAAGTCAAGCATGCATTCAGTCCTGGAACCGGCTACCAGTACGGGGTCATTGCGCTGTGTATAGTGCCAGGTCCAGCATGCATTCAGTCCTGGAACCGGCTACCAGTACGGGGTCATTGCGCTGTGTATAGTGCCAGGTCCAGCATGCATTCAGTCCTGGAACCGGCTACCAGTACGGGGTCATTGTGCTGTATATAGTCTCAGGTCCAGCATGCATTCAGTCCTGGAACCGGCTACCAGTACGGCTTCATTGCGCTGTGTATAGTGCCAGGTCCAGCATGCATTCAGTCCAGGAACCGGCTACCAGTACGGGGTCATTGCGCTGTGTATAGTGACAGGTCCAGCATGCATTCAGTCCTGGAACCGGCTACCAGTACGGGGTCATTGCGCTGTGTATAGTGCCAAGTCCAGCATGCATTCAGTCCTGGAACCGGCTACCAGTACGGGGTCATTGCGCTGTGTATAGTGTCAGGTCCAGCATGCATTCAGTGCTGGAACCGGCTACCAGTACGGGGTCATTGCGCTGTGTATAGTGCCAAGTCCAGCATGCATTCAGTCCTGGAACCGGCTACCAGTACGGGGTCATTGCGCTGTGTATAGTGTCAGGTCCAGCATGCATTCAGTGCTGGAACCGGCTACCAGTACGGGGTCATTGCGCTGTGTATAGTGCCAGGTCCAGCATGCATTCAGTCCTGGAACCTGCTACCAGTACGGGGTCATTGCGCTGTGTATCGTGCCAGGTCCAGCATGCATTCAGTCCTGGAACCGGCTACCAGTACGGGGTCATTGCGCTGTGTATAGTGCCTGGTCCAGCATGCATTCAGTCCTGGAACCGGCTACCAGTACGGGGTCATTGCGCTGTGTATAGTGCCAGGTCAAGCATGCATTAAGTCCTGGAACCGGCTACCAGTACGGGGTCATTGCGCTGTGTATAGTGCCAGGTCCAGCATGCATTCAGTCCTGGAACCGGCTACCAGTACGGGGTCATTGCGCTGTGTATAGTGCCAGGTCCAGCATGCATTCAGTCCTGGAACCGGCTACCAGTACGGGGTCATTGCGCTGTGTATAGTGCCAGGTCCAGCATGCATTCAGTCCTGGAACCGGCTACCAGTACGGGGTCATTGCGCTGTGTATAGTGCCAGGTCCAGCATGCATTCAGTCCAGGAACCGGCTACCAGTACGGGGTCATTGCGCTGTGTATAGTGCCAGGTCCAGCATGCATTCAGTCCTGGAACCGGCTACCAGTACGGGGTCATTGCGCTGTGTATAGTGCCAGGTCCAGCATGCATTCAGTCCTGGAACCGGCTACCAGTACGGGGTCATTGCGCTGTGTATAGTGCCAGGTCCAGCATGCATTCAGTCCTGGAACCGTCTACCAGTACGGGGTCATTGCGCTGTGTATAGTGCCAGGTACAGCATGCATTCAGTCCTGGAACCGGCTACCAGTATGAGGTCATTGCTCTGTGTATAGTGCCAGGTCCAGCATGCATTCAGTCCTGGAACTGGCTACCAGTACAGGGTCATTGCGCTGTGCATAGTGCCAGGTCCAGCATGCATTCAGTCCTGGAACCGGCTACCAGTATGAGGTCATTGCGCTGTGTTTAGTGCCAGGTCCAGCATGCATTCAGTCCTGGAACCGGCTACCAGTACGGGGTCATTGCGCTGTGTATAGTGCCAGGTCCAGCATGCATTCAGTCCTGGAACCGGCTACCAGTACGGGGTCATTGCGCTGTGTATAGTGCCAGGTCCAGCATGCATTCAGTCCAGGAACCGGCTACCAGTACGGGGTCATTGCGCTGTGTATAGTGCCAGGTCCAGCATGCATTCAGTCCTGGAACCGGCTACCAGTACGGGGTCATTGCGCTGTGTATAGTGCCAGGTCCAGCATGCATTCAGTCCTGGAACCGGCTACCAGTACGGGGTCATTGCGCTGTGTATAGTGCCAGGTCCAGCATGCATTCAGTCCTGGAACCGTTTACCAGTACGGGGTCATTGCGCTGTGTATAGTGCCAGGTCCAGCATGCATTCAGTCCTGGAACCGGCTACCAGTATGAGGTTATTGCTCTGTGTATAGTGCCAGGTCCAGAATGCATTCAGTCCTGGAACCGGCTACCAGTACGGGGTCATTGCACTGTGTATAGTGCCAGGTCCAGCATACATTCAGTCCTGGAACCGGCTACCAGTACGGGGTCATTGCGCTGTGTATAGTGCCAGGTCCAGCATGCATTCAGTCCTGGAACTGGCTACCAGTACAGGATCATTGCGCTGTGTTTAGTGCCAGGTCCAGCATGCATTCAGTCCTGGAACCGGCTACCAGTATGAGGTCATTGCGCTGTGTTTAGTGCCAGGTCCAGCATGCATTCAGTCCTGAAACCGGCTACCAGTACGGGGTCATTGCGCTGTGTATAGTGCCAGGTCCAGCATGCATTCAGTCCTGGAACCGGCTACCAGTACGGGGTCATTGCGCTGTGTATAGTGCCAGGTCCAGCATGCATTCAGTCCTGGAACCGGCTACCAGTATGAGGTCATTGCGCTGTGTATAGTGCCAGGTCCAGCATGCATTCAGTCCTGGAACCGGCTACCAGTACGGGGTCATTGCACTGTGTATAGTGCCAGGTCCAGCATGCATTCAGTCCTGGAACCGTCTACCAGTACGGGGTCATTGCGCTGTGTATAGTGCCAGGTCCAGCATGCATTCAGTCCTGGAACTGGCTACCAGTACAGGATCATTGCGCTGTGTTTCGTGCCAGGTCCAGCATGCATTCAGTCCTGGAACCGGCTACCAGTACGGGGTCATTGCGCTGTCTATAGTGCCAGGTCCAGCATGCATTCAGTTCTGGAACCGGCTACCAGTATGAGGTCATTGCGCTGTGTTTAGTGCCAGGTCCAGCATGCATTCAGTCCTGGAACCGGCTACCAGTACGGGGTCATTGCGCTGTGTGTTGTACCAGGTCCAGCATGCCTTCAGTCCTGGAACCGGCTACCAGTATGAGGTCATTGCGCTGTGTTTAGTGCCAAGTCCAGCATGCATTCAGTCCTGGAACCGGCTACCAGTACGGGGTCATTGCGCTGTGTATAGTGCAAGGTCCAGCATGCATTCAGTCCTGGAACCGGCTACCAGTACGGGGTCATTGCGCTGTGTATAGTGCCAGGTCCAGCATGCATTCAGTCCTGGAACCGGCTACCAGTACGGGGTCATTGTGCTGTATATAGTCTCAGGTCCAGCATGCATTCAGTCCTGGAACCGGCTACCAGTACGGGGTCATTGCGCTGTGTATAGTGCCAGGTCCAGCATGCATTCAGTCCTGGAACCGGCTACCAGTACGGGGTCATTGCGCTGTGTATAGTGACAGGTCCAGCATGCATTCAGTCCTGGAACCGGCTACCAGTACGGGGTCATTGCGCTGTGTATAGTGCCAAGTCCAGCATGCATTCAGTCCTGGAACCGGCTACCAGTACGGGGTCATTGCGCTGTGTATAGTGTCAGGTCCAGCATGCATTCAGTGCTGGAACCGGCTACCAGTACGGGGTCATTGCGCTGTGTATAGTGCCAAGTCCAGCATGCATTCAGTCCTGGAACCGGCTACCAGTACGGGGTCATTGCGCTGTGTATAGTGTCAGGTCCAGCATGCATTCAGTGCTGGAACCGGCTACCAGTACGGGGTCATTGCGCTGTGTATAGTGCCAGGTCCAGCATGCATTCAGTCCTGGAACCGGCTACCAGTACGGGGTCATTGCGCTGTGTATCGTGCAAGGTCCAGCATGCTTTCAGTCCTGGAACCGGCTACCAGTACGGGGTCATTGCGCTGTGTATAGTGCCAGGTCCAGCATGCATTCAGTCCTGAAACCGGCTACCAGTACGGGGTCATTGCGCTGTGTATAGTGCCAGGTCCAGCATGCATTCAGTCCTGGAACCGGCTACCAGTACGGGGTCATTGCGCTGTGTATAGTGCCAGGTCCAGCATGCATTCAGTCCTGGTACCGGCTACCAGTACGGGGTCATTGCGCTGTGTATAGTGCCAGGTCCAGCATGCATTCAGTCCTGGAACCGGCTACCAGTACGGGGTCATTGCGCTGTGTATAGTGCCAGGTCCAGCATGCATTCAGTCCTGGAACCGGCTACCAGTACGGGGTCATTGCGCTGTGTATAGTGCCAGGTCCAGCATGCATTCAGTCCTGGAACCGTCTACCAGAACGGGGTCATTGCGCTGTGTATAGTGCCAGGTACAGCATGCATTCAGTCCTGGAACCGGCTACCAGTATAAGGTCATTGCTCTGTGTATAGTGCCAGGTCCAGCATGCATTCAGTCCTGGAACCGGCTACCAGTACGGGGTCATTGCACTGTGTATAGTGCCAGGTCCAGCATGCATTCAGTCCTGGAACCGGCTACCAGTACAGGGTCATTGCGCTGTGCATAGTGCCAGGTCCAGCATGCATTCAGTCCTGGAACCGGCTACCAGTATGAGGTCATTGCGCTGTGTTTAGTGCCAGGTCCAGCATGCATTCAGTCCTGGAACCGGCTACCAGTACGGGGTCATTGCGCTGTGTATAGTGCCAGGTCCAGCATGCATTCAGTCCTGGAACCGGCTACCAGTACGGGGTCATTGCGCTGTGTATAGTGCCAGGTCCAGCATGCATTCAGTCCTGGAACCGGCTACCAGTACGGGGTCATTGCGCTGTGTATAGTGCCAGGTCCAGCATGCATTCAGTCCTGGAACCGTTCACCAGTACGGGGTCATTGCGCTGTGTATAGTGCTAGGTCCAGCATGCATTCAGTCCTGGAACCGGCTACCAGTATGAGGTCATTGCTTTGTGTATAGTGCCAGGTCCAGCATGCATTCAGTCCTGGAACCGGCTACCAGTACGGGGTCATTGCACTGTGTATAGTGCCAGGTCCAGCATACATTCAGTCCTGGAACCGGCTACCAGTACGGGGTCATTGCGCTGTGTATAGTGCCAGGTCCAGCATGCATTCAGTCCTGGAACTGGCTACCAGTACAGGATCATTGCGCTGTGTTTAGTGCCAGGTCCAGCATGCATTCAGTCCTGGAACCGGCTACCAGTATGAGGTCATTGCGCTGTGTTTAGTGCCAGGTCCAGCATGCATTCAGTCCTGAAACCGGCTACCAGTACGGGGTCATTGCGCTGTGTATAGTGCCAGGTCCAGCATGCATTCAGTCCTGGAACCGGCTACCAGTACGGGGTCATTGCGCTGTGTATAGTGCCAGGTCCAGCATGCATTCAGTCCTGGAACCGGCTACCAGTATGAGGTCATTGCGCTGTGTATAGTGCCAGGTCCAGCATGCATTCAGTCCTGGAACCGGCTACCAGTACGGGGTCATTGCACTGTGTATAGTGCCAGGTCCAGCATGCATTCAGTCCTGGAACCGTCTACCAGTACGGGGTCATTGCGCTGTGTATAGTGCCAGGTCCAGCATGCATTCAGTCCTGGAACTGGCTACCAGTACAGGATCATTGCGCTGTGTTTCGTGCCAGGTCCAGCATGCATTCAGTCCTGGAACCGGCTACCAGTACGGGGTCATTGCGCTGTCTATAGTGCCAGGTCCAGCATGCATTCAGTCCTGGAACCGGCTACCAGTATGAGGTCATTGCGCTGTGTTTAGTGCCAGGTCCTGCATGCATTCAGTCCTGGAACCGGCTACCAGTACGGGGTCATTGCGCTGTGTGTTGTACCAGGTCCAGCATGCATTCAGTCCTGGAACCGGCTACCAGTATGAGGTCATTGCGCTGTGTTTAGTGCCAAGTCCAGCATGCATTCAGTCCTGGAACCGGCTACCAGTACGGGGTCATTGCGCTGTGTATAGTGCCAGGTCCAGCATGCATTCAGTCCTGGAACCGGCTACCAGTACGGGGTCATTGCGCTGTGTTTAGTGCCAGGTCCAGCATGCATTCAGTCCTGGAACCGGCTACCAGTACGGGGTCATTGTGCTGTATATAGTCTCAGGTCCAGCATGCATTCAGTCCTGGAACCGGCTACCTGTACGGGGTCATTGCGCTGTGTATAGTGCCAGGTCCAGCATGCATTCAGTCCTGGAACCGGCTACCAGTACGGGGTCATTGCGCTGTGTATAGTGACAGGTCCAGCATGCATTCAGTCCAGGAACCGGCTACCAGTACGGGGTCATTGCGCTGTGTATAGTGCCAGGTCCAGCATGCATTCAGTCCTGGAACCGGCTACCAGTACGGGGTCATTGCGCTGTGTATAGTGTCAGGTCCAGCATGCATTCAGTGCTGGAACCGGCTACCAGTACGGGGTCATTGCGCTGTGTATAGTGCCAAGTCCAGCATGCATTCAGTCCTGGAACCGGCTACCAGTAAGGGGTCATTGCGCTGTGTATAGTGTCAGGTCCAGCATGCATTCAGTGCTGGAACCGGCTACCAGTACGGGGTCATTGCGCTGTGTATAGTGCCAGGTCCAGCATGCATTCAGTCCTGGAACCGGCTACCAGTACGGGGTCATTGCGCTGTGTATCGTGCCAGGTCCAGCATGCATTCAGTCCTGGAACCGGCTACCAGTACGGGGTCATTGCGCTGTGTAAAGTGCCAGGTCCAGCATGCATTCAGTCCTGGAACCGGCTACCAGTACGGGGTCATTGCGCTGTGTATAGTGCCAGGTCAAGCATGCATTCAGTCCTGGAACCGGCTACCAGTACGGGGTCATTGCGCTGTGTATAGTGCCAGGTCCAGCATGCATTCAGTCCTGGAACCGGCTACCAGTACGGGGTCATTGCGCTGTGTATAGTGCCAGGTCCAGCATGCATTCAGTCCTGGAACCGGCTACCAGTACGGGGTCATTGCGCTGTGTATAGTGCCAGGTCCAGCATGCATTCAGTCCTGGAACCGGCTACCAGTACGGGGTCATTGCGCTGTGTATAGTGCCAGGTCCAGCATGCATTCAGTCCAGGAACCGGCTACCAGTACGGGGTCATTGCGCTGTGTATAGTGCCAAGTCCAGCATGCATTCAGTCCTGGAACCGGCTACCAGTACGGGGTCATTGCGCTGTGTATAGTGCCAGGTCCAGCATGTATTCAGTCCTGGAACCGGCTACCAGTACGGGGTCATTGCGCTGTGTATAGTGCCAGGTCCAGCATGCATTCAGTCCTGGAACCGTCTACCAGTACGGGGTCATTGCGCTGTGTATAGTGCCAGGTACAGCATGCATTCAGTCCTGGAACCGGCTACCAGTATGAGGTCATTGCTATGTGTATAGTGCCAGGTCCAGCATGCATTCAGTCCTGGAACCGTCTACCAGTACGGGGTCATTGCACTGTGTATAGTGCCAGGTCCAGCATGCATTCAGTCCTGGAACCGGCTACCAGTACGGGGTCATTGCGCTGTGTATAGTGCCAGGTACAGCATGCATTCAGTCCTGGAACTGGCTACCAGTACAGGGTCATTGCGCTGTGCATAGTGCCAGGTCCAGCATGCATTCAGTCCTGGAACCGGCTACCAGTATGAGGTCATTGCGCTGTGTTTAGTGCCAGGTCCAGCATGCATTCAGTCCTGGAACCGGCTACCAGTACGGGGTCATTGCGCTGTGTATAGTGCCAGGTCCAGCATGCATTAAGTCCTGGAACCGGCTACCAGTACGGGGTCATTGTGCTGTGTATAGTGCCAGGTCCAGCATGCATTCAGTCCTGGAACCGGCTACCAGTACGGGGTCATTGCGCTGTGTATAGTGCCAGGTCCAGCATGCATTCAGTCCTGGAACCGGCTACCAGTACGGGGTCATTGCGCTGTGTATAGTGCCAGGTCCAGCATGCATTCAGTCCTGGTACCGGCTACCAGTACGGGGTCATTGCGCTGTGTATAGTGCTAGGTCCAGCATGCATTCAGTCCTGGAACCGGCTACCAGTACGGGGTCATTGCGCTGTGTATAGTGCCAGGTCCAGCATGCATTCAGTCCTGGAACCGGCTACCAGTACGGGGTCATTGCGCTGTGTATAGTGCCAGGTCCAGCATGCATTCAGTCCTGGAACCGTCTACCAGAACGGGGTCATTGCGCTGTGTATAGTGCCAGGTACAGCATGCATTCAGTCCTGGAACCGGCTACCAGTATAAGGTCATTGCTCTGTGTATAGTGCCAGGTCCAGCATGCATTCAGTCCTGGAACCGGCTACCAGTACGGGGTCATTGCACTGTGTATAGTGCCAGGTCCAGCATGCATTCAGTCCTGGAACCGGCTACCAGTACAGGGTCATTGCGCTGTGCATAGTGCCAGGTCCAGCATGCATTCAGTCCTGGAACCGGCTACCAGTATGAGGTCATTGCGCTGTGTTTAGTGCCAGGTCCAGCATGCATTCAGTCCTGGAACCGGCTACCAGTACGGGGTCATTGCGCTGTGTATAGTGCCAGGTCCAGCATGCATTCAGTCCTGGAACCGGCTACCAGTACGGGGTCATTGCGCTGTGTATAGTGCCAGGTCCAGCATGCATTCAGTCCTGGAACCGGCTACCAGTACGGGGTCATTGCGCTGTGTATAGTGCCAGGTCCAGCATGCATTCAGTCCTGGAACCGTTCACCAGTACGGGGTCATTGCGCTGTGTATAGTGCTAGGTCCAGCATGCATTCAGTCCTGGAACCGGCTACCAGTATGAGGTCATTGCTTTGTGTATAGTGCCAGGTCCAGCATGCATTCAGTCCTGGAACCGGCTACCAGTACGGGGTCATTGCACTGTGTATAGTGCCAGGTCCAGCATACATTCAGTCCTGGAACCGGCTACCAGTACGGGGTCATTGCGCTGTGTATAGTGCCAGGTCCAGCATGCATTCAGTCCTGGAACTGGCTACCAGTACAGGATCATTGCGCTGTGTTTAGTGCCAGGTCCAGCATGCATTCAGTCCTGGAACCGGCTACCAGTATGAGGTCATTGCGCTGTGTTTAGTGCCAGGTCCAGCATGCATTCAGTCCTGAAACCGGCTACCAGTACGGGGTCATTGCGCTGTGTATAGTGCCAGGTCCAGCATGCATTCAGTCCTGGAACCGGCTACCAGTACGGGGTCATTGCGCTGTGTATAGTGCCAGGTCCAGCATGCATTCAGTCCTGGAACCGGCTACCAGTATGAGGTCATTGCGCTGTGTATAGTGCCAGGTCCAGCATGCATTCAGTCCTGGAACCGGCTACCAGTACGGGGTCATTGCACTGTGTATAGTGCCAGGTCCAGCATGCATTCAGTCCTGGAACCGTCTACCAGTACGGGGTCATTGCGCTGTGTATAGTGCCAGGTCCAGCATGCATTCAGTCCTGGAACTGGCTACCAGTACAGGATCATTGCGCTGTGTTTCGAGCCAGGTCCAGCATGCATTCAGTCCTGGAACCGGCTACCAGTACGGGGTCATTGCGCTGTCTATAGTGCCAGGTCCAGCATGCATTCAGTCCTGGAACCGGCTACCAGTATGAGGTCATTGCGCTGTGTTTAGTGCCAGGTCCAGCATGCATTCAGTCCTGGAACCGGCTACCAGTACGGGGTCATTGCACTGTGTATAGTGCCAGGTCCAGCATGCATTCAGTCCTGGAACCGTCTACCAGTACGGGGTCATTGCGCTGTGTATAGTGCCAGGTCCAGCATGCATTCAGTCCTGGAACTGGCTACCAGTACAGGATCATTGCGCTGTGTTTCGTGCCAGGTCCAGCATGCATTCAGTCCTGGAACCGGCTACCAGTACGGGGTCATTGCGCTGTCTATAGTGCCAGGTCCAGCATGCATTCAGTCCTGGAACCGGCTACCAGTATGAGGTCATTGCGCTGTGTTTAGTGCCAGGTCCTGCATGCATTCAGTCCTGGAACCGGCTACCAGTACGGGGTCATTGCGCTGTGTGTTGTACCAGGTCCAGCATGCATTCAGTCCTGGAACCGGCTACCAGTATGAGGTCATTGCGCTGTGTTTAGTGCCAAGTCCAGCATGCATTCAGTCCTGGAACCGGCTACCAGTACGGGGTCATTGCGCTGTGTATAGTGCCAGGTCCAGCATGCATTCAGTCCTGGAACCGGCTACCAGTACGGGGTCATTGCGCTGTGTATAGTGCCAGGTCCAGCATGCATTCAGTCCTGGAACCGGCTACCAGTACGGGGTCATTGTGCTGTATATAGTCTCAGGTCCAGCATGCATTCAGTCCTGGAACCGGCTACCAGTACGGGGTCATTGCGCTGTGTATAGTGCCAGGTCCAGCATGCATTCAGTCCTGGAACCGGCTACCAGTACGGGGTCATTGCGCTGTGTATAGTGACAGGTCCAGCATGCATTCAGTCCAGGAACCGGCTACCAGTACGGGGTCATTGCGCTGTGTATAGTGCCAGGTCCAGCATGCATTCAGTCCTGGAACCGGCTACCAGTACGGGGTCATTGCGCTGTGTATAGTGTCAGGTCCAGCATGCATTCAGTGCTGGAACCGGCTACCAGTACGGGGTCATTGCGCTGTGTATAGTGCCAAGTCCAGCATGCATTCAGTCCTGGAACCGGCTACCAGTAAGGGGTCATTGCGCTGTGTATAGTGTCAGGTCCAGCATGCATTCAGTGCTGGAACTGGCTACCAGTACGGGGTCATTGCGCTGTGTATAGTGCCAGGTCCAGCATGCATTCAGTCCTGGAACCGGCTACCAGTACGGGGTCATTGCGCTGTGTATCGTGCCAGGTCCAGCATGCATTCAGTCCTGGAACCGGCTACCAGTACGGGGTCATTGCGCTGTGTAAAGTGCCAGGTCCAGCATGCATTCAGTCCTGGAACCGGCTACCAGTACGGGGTCATTGCGCTGTGTATAGTGCCAGGTCAAGCATGCATTCAGTCCTGGAACCGGCTACCAGTACGGGGTCATTGCGCTGTGTATAGTGCCAGGTCCAGCATGCATTCAGTCCTGGAACCGGCTACCAGTACGGGGTCATTGCGCTGTGTATAGTGCCAGGTCCAGCATGCATTCAGTCCTGGAACCGGCTACCAGTACGGGGTCATTGCGCTGTGTATAGTGCCAGGTCCAGCATGCATTCAGTCCTGGAACTGGTTACCAGTACGGGGTCATTGCGCTGTGTATAGTGCCAGGTCCAGCATGCATTCAGTCCAGGAACCGGCTACCAGTACGGGGTCATTGCGCTGTGTATAGTGCCAAGTCCAGCATGCATTCAGTCCTGGAACCGGCTACCAGTACGGGGTCATTGCGCTGTGTATAGTGCCAGGTCCAGCATGTATTCAGTCCTGGAACCGGCTACCAGTACGGGGTCATTGCGCTGTGTATAGTGCCAGGTCCAGCATGCATTCAGTCCTGGAACCGTCTACCAGTACGGGGTCATTGCGCTGTGTATAGTGCCAGGTACAGCATGCATTCAGTCCTGGAACCGGCTACCAGTATGAGGTCATTGCTCTGTGTATAGTGCCAGGTCCAGCATGCATTCAGTCCTGGAACTGTCTACCAGTACGGGGTCATTGCACTGTGTATAGTGCCAGGTCCAGCATGCATTCAGTCCTGGAACCGGCTACCAGTACGGGGTCATTGCGCTGTGTATAGTGCCAGGTACAGCATGCATTCAGTCCTGGAACTGGCTACCAGTACAGGGTCATTGCGCTGTGCATAGTGCCAGGTCCAGTATGCATTCAGTCCTGGAACCGGCTACCAGTATGAGGTCATTGCGCTGTGTTTAGTGCCAGGTCCAGCATGCATTCAGTCCTGGAACCGGCTACCAGTACGGGGTCATTGCGCTGTGTATAGTGCCAGGTCCAGCATGCATTAAGTCCTGGAACCGGCTACCAGTACGGGGTCATTGTGCTGTGTATAGTGCCAGGTCCAGCATGCATTCAGTCCTGGAACCGGCTACCAGTACGGGGTCATTGCGCTGTGTATAGTGCCAGGTCCAGCATGCATTCAGTCCAGGAACCGGCTACCAGTACGGGGTCATTGCGCTGTGTATAGTGCCAGGTCCAGCATGCATTCAGTCCAGGAACCGGCTACCAGTACGGGGTCATTGCGCTGTGTATAGTGCCAGGTCCAGCATGCATTCAGTCCTGGAACCGGCTACCAGTACGGGCTCATTGCGCTGTGTATAGTGCCAGGTCCAGCATGCATTCAGTCCTGGAACCGTCTACCAGTACGGGGTCATTGCGCTGTGTATAGTGCCAGGTCCAGCATGCATTCAGTCCTGGAACCGGCTACCAGTATGAGGTCATTGCTCTGTGTATAGTGCCAGGTCCAGCATGCATTCAGTCCTGGAACCAGCTACCAGTACGGGGTCGTTGCACTGTGTATAGTGCCAGGTCCAGCATACATTCAGTCCTGGAACCGGCTACCAGTACGGGGTCATTGCGCTGTGTATCGTGCCAGGTCCAGCATGCATTCAGTCCTGGAACTGGCTACCAGTACAGGATCATTGCGCTGTGTTTAGTGCCAGGTCCAGCATGCATTCAGTCCTGGAACCGGCTACCAGTATGAGGTCATTGCGCTGTGTTTAGTGCCAGGTCCAGCATGCATTCAGTCCTGAAACCGGCTACCAGTACGGGGTCATTGCGCTGTGTATAGTGCCAGGTCCAGCATGCATTCAGTCCTGGAACCGGCTACCAGTACGGGGTCATTGCGCTGTGTATAGTGCCAGGTCCAGCATGCATTCAGTCCTGGAACCGGCTACCAGTACGGGGTCATTGCGCTGTGTATAGTGCCAGGTCCAGCATGCATTCAGTCCAGGAACCGGCTACCAGTACGGGGTCATTGCGCTGTGTATAGTGCCAGGTCCAGCATGCATTCAGTCCTGGAACCGGCTACCAGTACGGGGTCATTGCGCTGTGTATAGTGCCAGGTCCAGCATGCATTCAGTCCTGGAACCGGCTACAAGTACGGGTTCATTGCGCTGTGTGTAGTGCCAGGTCCAGCATGCATTCAGTCCTGGATCCGGCTACCAGTACGGGGTCATTGCGCTGTGTGTAGTGCCAGGTCCAGCATGCATTCAGTCCTGGAACCGGCTACCAGTACGGGGTCATTGCGCTGTGTATAGTGACAGGTCCAGCATGCATTCAGTCCTAGAACCGGCTACCAGTATGGGTTCATTGCGCTGTGTATAGTGCCAGGTCCAGCATGCATTCAGTCCAGGAAACAGGAACCAGTACGGGGTCATTGCGCTGTGTATAGTGCCAGGTCCAGCATGCATTTAGTCCTGGAACCGGCTACCAGTACGGGGTCATTGCGCTGTGTATAGTGCCAGGTCCAGCATGCACTCAGTCCTGGAACCGGCTACCAGTACGGGGTCATTGCGCTGTATATAGTGCCAGATCCAGCATGCATTCAGTCCTGGAACCGGCTACCAGGTCCAGCATGCATTCAGTCCTGGAACCGGCTACCAGTACGGGGTCATTGCGCCGCGTATAGTGCCAGGTCCAGCATGCATTCAGTCCTGGAACCGGCTACCAGTACGGGGTCATTGCGCCGTGTGTAGTGCCAGTTCCAGCATGCATTCAGTCCTGGAACTGGCTACGAGTACGGGGACATTGCGCCGTGTATAGTGCCAGTTCCAGCATGCATTCAGTCCTGGAACCGGCTACCAGTACGGGGTCATTGCGCTGTGTATAGTGCCAGGTCCAGCATGCATTCAGTCCTGGAACCGGCTACCAGTACGGGGTCATTGCGCTGTGTGTAGTGCCAGGTCCAGCATGCATTCAGTCCTGGAACCGGCTACCAGTACGGGGTCATTGTGCTGTGCGTAGTGCCAGGTCCAGCATGAATTCAGTCCTGGAACCGGCTACCAGTACAGGATCATTGCTCTGTGTGTAGTGCCAGGTCCAGCATGCATTCAGTCCTGGAACCGGCTACCAGTACGGGGTCATTGCGCTGTGTGTAGTGCCAGGTCCAGCATGCATTCAGTCCTGGAACCGGCTACCAGTACGGGGTCATTGCGCTCTGTTTAGTGCCAGGTCCAGCATGCATTCAGTCCTGGAACTGGCTACGAGTACGGGGTAATTGCGCTGTATATAGTGCCAGGTCCAGCATGCATTCAGTCCTGGAACCGGCTACCAGTACGGGGTCATTGCGCTGTGTGTAGTACCAGGTCCAGCATGCATTCAGTCCTGGAACCGGCTACCAGTACGGGGTCATTGCGCTGTGTATAGTGCCAGGTCCAGCATGCATTCAGTCCTGGAACCGGCTACCAGTACGGGGTCATTGCGCTGTATAGTGCCAGGTCCAGCATGCATTCAGTCCTGGAACCGGCTACCAGTACGGGGTCATTGCGCTGTATAGTACCAGGTCCAGCATGCATTCAGTCCTGGAACCGGCTACCAGTACGGGGTCATTGCGCTGTGTATAGTGCCAAGTCCAGCATGCATTCAGTCCTGGAACCGGCTACCAGTATGGGGTCATTGCGCTGTGTATAGTGTCAGGTCCAGCATGCATTCAGTCCTGGAACCAGGTACCAGTACGGGGTCATTGCGCTGTGTATAGTGCCAGGTCCAGCATGCATTCAGTCCTGGAACCGGCTACCAGTACGGGGTCATTGCGCTGTGTATAGTGCCAGGTCCAGCATGCATTCAGTCCTGGAACCGGCTACCAGTACGGGGTCATTGCGCTGTGTGTAGTGCCAGGTCCAGCATGCATTCAGTCCTGGAACCGGCTACCAGTACGGGGTCATTGCGCTGTGCGTAGTGCCAGGTCCAGCATGAATTCAGTCCTGGAACCGGCTACCAGTACGGGATCATTGCGCTGTGTGTAGTGCCAGGTCCATCATGCATTCAGTCCTGGAACCGGCTACCAGTACGGGGTCATTGCGCTGTGTGTAGTGCCAGGTCCAGCATGCATTCAGTCCTGGAACCGGCTACCAGTACGGGGTCATTGCGCTGTGTTTAGTGCCAGGTCCAGCATGCATTCAGTCCTGGAACTGGCTACGATTACGGGGTTATTGCGCTGTATATAGTGCCAGGTCCAGCATGCATTCAGTCCTGGAACCGGCTACCAGTACGGGGTCATTGCGCTGTGTGTAGTACCAGGTCCAGCATGCATTCAGTCCTGGAACCGGCTACCAGTACGGGGTCATTGCGCTGTATAGTGCCAGGTCCAGCATGCATTCAGTCCTGGAACCGGCTACCAGTACGGGGTCATTGCGCTGTATAGTACCAGGTCTAGCATGCATTCAGTCCTGGAACCGGCTACCAGTACGGGGTCATTGCGCTGTGTATAGTGCCAGGTCCAGCATGCATTCAGTCCTGGAACCGGCTACCAGTACGGGGTCATTGCGCTGTGTATAGTGTCAGGTCCAGCATGCATTCAGTCCTGGAACCAGGTACCAGTTCGGGGTCATTGCGCTGTGTATAGTGCCAGGTCCAGCATGCATTCAGTCCTGGAACCGGCTACCAGTACGGGGTCATTGCGCTGTGTGTAGTGCCAGGTCCAGCATGCATTCAGTCCTGGAACCGGCTACCAGTACGGGGTCATTGCGCTGTGTATAGTGCCAGGTCCAGCATGCATTCAGTCCTGGAACCGGCTACCAGTTCGGGGTCATTGCGCTGTATAGTGCCAGGTCCAGCATCCATTCAGTCCTGGAACCGGCTACCAGTACGGGGTCATTGCGCTGTGTATAGTGCCAGGTCCAGCATGTATTCAGTCCTGGAACCAGCTACCAGTACGGGGTCATTGCGCTGTGTATAGTGCCAGGTCCAGCATGCATTCAGTCCAGGAACCGGCTACCAGTACGGGGTCATTGCGCTGTGTATAGTGCCAGGTCCAGCATGCATTCAGTCCTGGAACCGGCTACCAGTACGGGGTCATTGCGCTGCGTATAGTGCCAGGTCCAGCATGCATTCAGTCCTGGAACCGGCTACTAGTACGGGGTCATTGCGCTGTATATAGTGCCAGATCCAGCATGCATTCAGTCCTGGAACCGGCTACCAGTACGGGGTCATTGCGCTGTATATACTGCCAGGTCCAGCATGCATTCAGTCCTGGAACCGGCTACCAGTACGGGGTCATTGCGCTGTGTATAGTGCCAGGTCCAGCATGCATTCAGTCCTGGAACCGGCTACCAGTACGGGGTCATTGCGCTGTATATAGTGCCAGGTCCAGCATGCATTCAGTCCTGGAACCGGCTACCAGTACGGGGTCATTGCGCTGTATATAGTGCCAGGTCCAGCATGCATTCAGTCCTGGAACCGGCTACCAGTACGGGGTCATTGCGCTGTGTATAGTGCCAGGTCCAGCATGCATTCAGTCCTGGAACCGGCTACCAGTATGGGTTCATTGCGCTGTATATAGTGCCAGATCCAGCATGCATTCAGTCCTGGAACCGGCTACCAGTACGGGGTCATTGCGCTGTGTTTAGTGCCAGGTCCAGCATGCAATCAGTGCTGGAATCGGCTTCCAGGTGCATGTGGCTGCAAATACTCACGCGTTTCGCAGGTAGAAACCGCCCTACAGTGTAATGCGTGGAATTACCCTCCACTTCTTGTTTCCTCTTCTCCACTTTGGGACCTATTACCACCCCTGGGTAACACAGAACGTCCGCCACTGTTACTGGGATTTTTTTTTTATATAAAATCCTTGATTCAATACATCTGCTATTAAATATGGAGCCGCCACCACCCCCCCTCTCCCTTTTACTGGGTCTCGCAATCTCTGCGGCCCCCCACTCCATGCAACCCATCCTCTGTTGGTTACATGTCTTTGCTGTCGCTGATGTCAGGAGAGAAAGTGCAGGGATTTCCCACATAAAGAAACATTTAATTCTGTAGATCTGGCAGATAAAGGGGATTTTATACTGATCCCATTTTTCCATTCGGCGTAACTCCTCTGTCCTTCCCTTGTTATCGCAACGTGCTGACATATTCTTGACGAGTATTAAGTGTGGTCCCCGGGGATGAGGCTGGGTAGAAACATGAACTTTCTCTGTAACCTGCCTGTGCCCTTTTCTAAGTCTTCCAGGCTGTGTGCACTTCGCATCTTGGACTGAAATCCATAGCTGAGGGTGTGGACCTCCGAGTGCTGAGCTCATACTGACAGCCAGTCTTCCAGCAGCTCCAGGTTATCCCTACTTTATACAGCTAGTAACCCTTCCCTGCCTGGACATGCGGCATGTCACACACCGTAAAGTCTACGGTTCTTGACCGAAAGGAGCCCGTCCCTGCGATGTGCTTAGTGTCCAGCCGGGCCATTGCTGGGAAAGGTTCCTGGGGGGAAACCCTCTTCC
The DNA here is from genome assembly GCF_028390025.1 of Pseudophryne corroboree. Classification (NCBI taxonomy): domain Eukaryota; kingdom Metazoa; phylum Chordata; class Amphibia; order Anura; family Myobatrachidae; genus Pseudophryne; species Pseudophryne corroboree. The sequence continues at coordinate 31,181 of NW_026968642.1, forward strand.
AGGACATAGGCTACAACAGCCTAACACCATCTTCAGAGACCAGAAGTAGGGTTACTGCAGGGTGAGAGCAGAGAGGGTGGGAGAGGGTGGAGGACCCTGCTTATGAGAGCTTACAGTCTAGGGGGCTGGGGTTAAACCTTGGCGGTTAACTGAGAGGAGATGAGGAAGGAGGTCAGTAATGTAGTTACACAGTTTTATTGCTACGTAGTTACAATGATGTATGGTTACATAGTTATCTCCAGTGGCGGTTCTAGAGTTGGGGAGCTGCACCAGCTTCCAGTGAGTCCCGGTTGGTGATATTCGGTGCGGCTCCTCTATATGAATTTTGAAGTGCGTTGCAGCCCCACCTCTGGAGACGCCACTGGTTATATCACTATACAGTTATATTGTTACCATGGGGGGTCATTCCGAGTTGATCGCACGTAGCAACTTTTTGCTGCTCGTGCGATCAACTTGACGCTGCCTGTGGGGAAGTGTACAGTATTTTTATCATAGCAGGGATGCGATCGCTTGTGCAGCCCTGCTATGCTAAAAGAGTTTCCTGCAAAACAAGACCAGGGTCAGACCTACTTACCCTGTGCGACGGATCCAGTGACGAAGGTCCCGGGATTGACGTCAGACATCTGCCCTCCAAACGCCTGCGTTTGGATCTCCACGCCCGGAAAACGGTGAATAGACGCCCCGGAACGCCTCCTCCCTGTCATTCTTCTTGCGATCGCGCTAGCGATCACTTTCTTGTTTGCTCTGGCCGCTGCAACGACATGCGTGCGCAATGCTGCCGCCGCACATATGCTGTTGCAACCCGTTCGCACTGCAGTGAAGAACCGCTGCGTGCAAATGTGTCGGAATGACCCCCAATGTTACATGGTTACATATTTATATTATTACAAAGTTATAATGCCACAAAATTGTATTGCTACATAATTATTACAACACTCATTGGGATGGAATGGATGCTGGCCATACGTGAAGGATTGGCGTGGACCCAGAGTAGAAGCACAGAGTTTAGCATATTGGTGGCCTTCACCGTGGACCTCCGTAAGGAAATCTGGGCTTTGCTGCACCGATACACAGGTTGCAGAGTTCTGTCTGGGTTCCTATGTACAGGCTGGGGTGGATATGAAGGCAGGCGGTAAGACTGGTCGCTGTGAGGTGTACTGGAGCATAGTCATAGGAGGATCAAGTCAGAACCAGGCGCACAATGTGGTACCAGAGAACAGAATCAGGTCAGAGGTAGGCCGATGTCAGAACCAGAGGTAGGCCGATGTCAGAGGTAGGCCGATGTCAACAGAAGCAGCACCAAGGCAGCAGGCCAGGAGAATGGTCGGACGTACTGGATAAGAACAGAGGTCAGTATGCAGAGCAGATGCTGGAGACCAGGATGTATGCCTCATACCCCGTCACTGGATACTGAACAGAGACTTCCTTACTGAGGAAGCAGATTCATGTATGGCACCAACATAACTGCATGGTTTGGTGCGCCTGTAACAGAGTAGCGGAGCCGCCCGCAGCAGCCATGGAATGGAAGTAGATGCCGGAAGTCCCTGCAGAAGTTGGGGAGAGGGACCACCGGCAGCAAGATGGACTTCACTGTGGCGGGTGCTCAGGGGCGGATCCAGAAGAAAATGATTGGGGGGGGGGGGGCACCATGGACGGGGCAAGTACATTTGCGTGCGGCTTCGGTGCATGTGAGGTGGCGCTTCTTATACAATGCCCACAGTTGTAGCGCTCATTATGCAATGTCCCATGAACTGGTAGTGCCCCTTATATAGACCCCATAGTAGTGGTGCCCCTTATGCAATGCCCGTATTGCCCCCAGTAGTAATGTTGCCTGTAGTGATGCCCCCAGTCATTTAGCGCCCTAGTAGTTATGCCCACAGTGGTAATGCCCCTGCAGTTATAACCCCAGTAGTTTACCCCTCCCCCCCCCCTTTAGTTTAGCCTCCCAGTGGTAATGCTCCCAGTAGCTTGCCTGCTTGTAGTTTAGCCACCGGTAGTAATGCCCCCCTGTAGTTTGCCCCGTTGTAGTTTAGCCCCTGTAGTTAAGCCCCCCTTGTAGTTTAGCCCCCAGTAGTAATGCCCCCAGTAGTTTGGCCCCTGTAGTTATCCCCCAGTAGTTTGGCCCCTGTAGTTATGCCCCCAGTAGTTTGGCCCCCCTGTTTAGCCCCCAAGTAGTAATGCCCCTGTAGTTACGCCGCCAGTAGTAATGCCCCTGTAGTTACACCGCCAGTAGTAATGCCCTCCTATAGTTTGCCCCCAGTAGTTAGCCCCTTTGTAGTTGGCCCCCAGTAATAATGTCCCCTAGTAGTTTGCCCCCAGTAGATGTCCCCCAGTAATAATGTGCCCCAGTAGTTTGCCCCCAGTAGATGCCCCCCAGTAATAATGTTGTCCTGTAGTTTGCCCCCAGTAGTAATGCCCCTTAGGAGTTTGCCCCCAATAGATGACCCCCCAGTAGTAACGCCCCCAGTAGATGCCCCCCAGTAATAATGCCCCCACTTGTAATACACCCAGTAGATGCCACCAGTAATAATGTCCCCCAGTAGTTTGCCCCCAGTAGATGCCCCCCAGTAAAAATGTCCCCCAGTAGCTGCCCCCAGTAGTAATGCCCCCAATAGATGACCCCCCAGTAGTAATGCCCCCAGTAGATGCCCCCCAGTAATAATTCCCCCAGTAGTTTGCCCCCAGTTGTAATGCCCCCCCAGTAGTAATGCCCCTTGTTGATGCCCCCCCCCAGTAGTAATGTCCCCCCGTAGTTTGCCCCCAGTAGATGCCCCCGCTGCACTAAGGAAGAAAAAAATTAAATCATACTTACCGAGCCTCGTTCCCGCTTCCAGACCGCTGCAGTACTCCTCTCTGGGCGTCCGCTCCTCAGTCAGCACTATGAGAGAGACGTCATGACTGACGTCTCTCCCATAGCGCACGCCGCACAGTGACAGCGCCGGAGGCAGGAGCTCAGTACTGAGCTCCTGCCTCCGGCTTTCGGTGAGGAGAGACGGGCGCCCGCTGGTAACACAATCTCAGCGGGCGCCCGTCATCTCCCTGTGCGGGGCCGTGGGACGGAGGCCACAAATGACAGGGGGGGCACGGGCCCGAGTGGCCCCCCCCCCCTTGATCCGCCACTGCGGGTGCTGATCGACAGCCTCCTGCAATGGAGCCACCACTGTTTCGGGGAGGCAGCGCTCCTGGGCCCAGTACAGTATATCGTTACTTGGTTATATTGTTACATAGTTATATACTGGTCTATTTACTAAGCCTAACCTCCCCTCAGTGGTACCTAAACCTGCCCCCCTTCACCTCCCCGCAGCCTAACCCTAACCTCCCCCTCGGTACCTCATCCTAACCTCCCCTCAGTGGTACCTAAACCTGCCCCCCTTCACCTCCCCGCAGCCTAACCCTAACCTCCCCTTCGGTACCTCATCCTAACCTCCCCTCAGTTTTACCTAAACCTGCCCCCCTTCACCTCCCCGCAGTCTAACCCTAACCTCCCCCCTTGGTACCTCATCCTAACCTCCCCTCAGTGGTACCTAAACCTGCCCCCCTTCACCTCCCCGCAGCCTAACCCTAACCTCCCCTTCGGTACCTCATCCTAACCTCCCCACAGTGGTACCTAAACCTGCCCCCCTTCACCTCCCCGCAGCCTAACCCTAACCTCCCCCTCGGTACCTCATCCTATCCTCCCCTCAGTGGTGCCTAAACCTGCCCCCCCCCCCTTCCCCTCCCTGCAGCCTAACTGTAACCTCCCCCCTTAGTGCCTCATCCTAACCTCCCCTCAGTGGTGCCTAAACCTGCCCCCCCTTCCCCTCCCTGCAGCATAATTTTAACATCCCCCCTTAGTGCCTCATCCTAACCTCCCCTCAGTGGTGCCTAAACCTGCCCCCCTTCCCCTCCCCGCAGCCTAACTGTAACCTCCCCCCTTAGTGCCTCATTCTAACCTCCCCCCAGTGGTGCCTAAACCTGCCCCCCCTTCCCCTCCCCACAGCCTAACCTCCCCCCTTAGTGCCTCATCCTAACACCCCCTCAGTGGTGCCTAAACCTGCCCCCCCCCCCTTCCCCTCCCTGCAGCCTAACTGTAACCTCCCCCCTTAGTGCCTCATCCTAACCTCCCCTCAGTGGTGCCTAAACCTGCCCCCCCTTCCCCTCCCCACAGCCTAACCTCCCCCCTTAGTGCCTCATCCTAACATCCCCTCAGTGGTGCCTAAATCTGCCCCCCCCCCCTTCCCCTCCCCGCAGCCTAACCCTAACCTCCCCCCTTAGTGCCTCATCCTAACCTCCCATCAGTGGTGCCTAAACCTGCCCCCCCCCCCCCTTTCCCCTCCTTGCAGCCTAACCATAACCCTCCTTCCTTAGTGCCTCATCCTAGCCTCCCCTGGATGGGGGAGGTTAGGTGTAGGCACTAATGGGGGCGGAGCTTGCTACTTTAGCCAGCTCCTCCAGCCCGTTGGGAGCCAAACATTGTATGGGGGGAGAGCGTGGCAGGCGGCGCTAGAGACAGAGCACTGGGCCCATCTGACTGCAGATCTCTCAGTGCACAGATTACACATCGTGTCATGTGATCATGTGACCTGCGGAATAAAATCTGAGGCTTTACCACTCTGTCTACACATAATAGCCGCCATCTTATTGTGTCTGCTCCCAAATGTACAGCGCTGCGGAGTATGCTGGTGCTATATAATATTATTTGGCTGCAATGTACCAGTGTGCGGGGCGGTACTATTGTATGGGTGTAATCGGCTAGGTGGGAGAGGTTAATGCACCCACGCAGCCGGCAGCGCGGTGATGCGATCTGATGTACTGTATGCATAATGTGGATGATGGGAGCTGTAGGTCACTGACACAGTTATTATACACATCGCTGCCCTTCCCCCATCCAGCGCAGATTCCCTGACACCCACCAGTGGAATAGTCCCTGCTGGCCGGCATGTGAGAGAGCAGGATGTAGGGGGAGGTTATGTGACAGTCGGTCTCCTGAACGCCGGTCACATGACTACATCCCGAAGCAGGAAGACCCAGGCCGCGGAGTTGGTGGAGACTCGGCCTGGCATGCGCTGACTGTCCAGTCATCTGGGAAAGTAGCGGTGATGGCCATAGCAGCCTATCAGACTATGGGGGTTATCCGGAGATGAACGCAGATCGCTGCATACGCGGCCGGATCTGCGTTCATCTCTGCACACGCTGAGGGCCACCCAGCACGTGCGGGGCCGCCTCCCGATGCATCCAGCAATCTAATTGCGAACGCATCGGATCTAGAGCTGACCCCTGGCAGCCGGATGGTAAGCAGCCATGTTTTTTATTGGAGCGGCTGGGTGTGACGTGATGCAGCCGCCCTGAAAATGGTCCCGGCCTGCTCACGTTCGTTCCGCCCCCTCCAATGCCCCAAAGATGCCCGCCATTGTCACATTGCGGTCGCATCCACCGATTTTGCAAACTGCACTGCAAGTCGCATAAGAAGCAGCAGGGTCTGAATGACCCTCTATAGGGGGGTTTCCTAGGGTTTAACAACCGCTGGGATCTGCCGCAGAGTGACGCTGTGGTCTAAGCTCAAAATACAGCAGTAATTAAAGGTTGGTTTCAGCCTCTGAATGAAACCTCAGCAGATCGCCATCAGGGTGAAAACCCCTTTCCCGCTGCTGCGCTTTATACACATACTTACTGCACCTACGGGAGAAGCCTGAAGAGGAGATGCTGACAGACGCTTCAGGGGGCGGGGCCTGACCCTCACGTCATTAGGTCATAATTACCGACATTCTGGCTGCTCTCTGCGGGAGAGAGCAGCCAGGTCGGCTCAACAGGCGGGCCGGGAGCACTTTGACGAATGGAGGGGGTGGGCCGGAGGCAGTACAGGGGCGGAGCAAGGGTGGGACGGGGGCGGAGCAAGGGTGGGATGGGGGCGTGTTTATGGTGATGCCTTATTTAAGCCACGCCCCCCGCTCTGTAATGCCTCGATCACCGGCATTACAATTCAGGGGGCGTGGCTACAATGACACGAATCAGCAAGAATCGCGTCATCGTCTGCCCGGACCGCCCACTTTACACACAAAGTGGGCGGACGGGCAGGGGGGACCCCGTCAAATCGGGAGACTTGCCTGCTCTTCCGGGGGCCGGGAGTGTCACCCGATTTTCGGGAGCCTCCCGGCCATTCCGGGAGAGTAGGCAAGTATGCATTAGGTCCCACCCTGTATCAGGAAATTGCCGCAATTCATGGGTCTGCAGGGAGAGGCGCAGCTAAAATGCGGCATACTGCACTAGGATTTCAGTAACTATCCCCTATTCTGCCGACTCACGAGGAAGCAGGTGTGATGGGATCGGTATGAAATACCTATAATCAAAATCCCGACATAGACAAAATACCGACAAGGTCAAAATACCGACATTTAAAATGTCGACAGGTCAAAAAACTGACACACATTTTTCAGTGGTTTTTTTGTGTATGTCGACATAGGTCAACACGGACACAATATAAGTGTGCCACGTCCCCTCGCTGCACTCGCCATGCTTCGGGCACGGTGCCTCGCTGCGCTCGGCACACTATTATATTCCCCCTCCACGTCCACTGGGATGGTAAAGTATGAACAAGTCGGTTTCAATGAAAAAAATCATGAAAAACTCATATCGACTTTTTGACCTGTCGACATTATAAATGTCGGTATTTTGACCTTGTTGGTATTTTAAATGTTGGTATTTTGAACATGTCAGGATTTTGACCTTGTCGGGAATTTGACCATCGGTCATTTGCTGTCGGTAATTTGACCGTCGGGATTTTGATTGTCGGTAAATTGACTCCTCTCCATGGTGGAGTAGAATCTGGCACTGTGCAGGTCTCCGGAAATATGGTGCTCGCCATGTTCCGGGGACAAATCACTACTGTGCATGCATGGTAGTGATGTGCACCGGAAATTTTTCGGGTTTTGTGTTTTGGTTTTGGATTCGGTTCCGCGCACGTGTTTTGGATTCGGACGCGTTTTGGCAAAACCTCCCTGAAAATTTTTTGTCGGATTCGGGTGTGTTTTGGATTCGGGTGTTTTTTTACAAAAAACAATCAAAAAAACAGCTTAAATCATAGAATTTGGGGGTCATTTTGATCCCATAGTATTATTAACCTCAATAACCATAATTTCCACTCATTTCCGGTCTATTCTGAACACCTCACACTTCACAATATTATTTTTAGTCCTAAAATTTGCACCGAGGTCGCTGGATGTCTAAGCTAAGCGACCCAAGTGGCCGACACAAACACCTGGCCCATCTAGGAGTGGCACTGCAGTGTCAGACAGGATGACACTTCACAAAAATAGTCCCCAAACAGCACAAGATGCAAAGAAAAAAGGAGGCGCAATGAGGTAGCTGTGTGACTAAGCTAAGCGACCCAAGTGGCCGACACAAACACCTGGCCCATCTAGGAGTGGCACTGCAGTGTCAGGCAGGATGGCACTTCAAAAAAATAGTCCCCAAACAGCACATGATGCAAAGAAAAAAAGAGGTGCACCAAGGTCGCTGGATGGCTAAGCTAAGCGACACAAGTGGCCGAAACAAACACCTGGCCCATCTAGGAGTGGCACTGCAGTGTCAGACAGGATGACACTTCAAAAAAATAGTCCCCAAACAGCACATGATGCAAAGAAAAAAAGAGGCGCAATGAGGTAGCTGTGTGACTAAGCTAAGCGACCCAAGTGGCCGACACAAACACCTGGCCCATCTAGGAGTGGCACTGCAGTGTCAGACAGGATGGCACTTCAAAAAAATAGTCCCCAAACAGCACATGAAGCAAAGGAAAAAAGAGGCGCAATAAGGTAGCTGTGTGACTAAGCTAAGCGACCCAAGCGGCCGACACAAACACCTGGCCCATCTAGGAGTGGCACTGCAGTGTCAGACAGGATGGCACTTCAAAAAAATAGTCCCCAAACAGCACATGATGCAAAGAAAAAAAGAGGTGCACCAAGGTCGCTGGATGGCTAAGCTAAGCGACACAAGTGGCCGACACAAACACCTGGCCCATCTAGGAGTGGCACTGCAGTGTCAGGCAGGATGGCACTTCAAAAAAATAGTCCCCAAACAGCACATGAAGCAAAGAAAAAAAGAGGCGCAATGAGGTAGCTGTGTGACTAAGCTAAGCGACCCAAGTGACCGACACAAACACCTGGCCCATCTAGGAGTGGCACTGCAGTTTTCTAGCGAGAGGATGAGTGCTTCCATCCTCATGTGAAGCTGAACCACTAGCCATGAACATAGGCCAGGGCCTCAGTCGTTCCTTACCACTCCGTGTCGTAAATGGCATATTGGCAAGTTTACGCTTCTCCTCAGACGCTTTTAATTTTGATTTTTGAGTCATTTTACTGAACTTTTGTTTTTTGGATTTTACATGCTCTCTACTATGACATTGGGCATCGGCCTTGGCAGACGACGTTGATGGCATTTCATCATCTCGGCCATGACTAGTGGCAGCAGCTTCAGCACGAGGTGGAAGTGGATCTTGATCTTTCCCTATTTTACCCTCCACATTTTTGTTCTCCATTTTTTAATGTGTGGAATTATATGCCAGTATCAATAGCAATGGCCTACTACTATATATACTGTGCACAACTAAAATGCACCACAGGTATGGATGGATAGCATACTTGACGACACAGAGGTAGGTAGAGCAGTAGCCTACTGTACCGTAATGCTATATGTTATATACTGGTGGTCAGCAAACTGTGCAAAACTTAAATGCACCACAGGTATGGATGGATAGTATACTTGACGACACAGAGGTAGGTAGAGCAGTGGCCTACTGTACCGTACTGCTATATATTATATACTGGTGGTCAGCAAACTGTGCAAAACTTAAATGCACCACAGGTATGCATGGATAGTATACTTGACGACACAGAGGTAGGTAGAGCAGTGGCCTACTGCACCGTACTGCTATATATTATATACTGGTGGTCAGCAAACTGTGCAAAACTGAAATGCACCACAGGTATGGATGGATAGTATACTTGACGACACAGAGGTAGGTAGAGCAGTGGCCTACTGTACCGTACTGCTATATATTATATACTGGTGGTCAGCAAACTGTGCAAAACTGAAATGCACCACAGGTATGGATGGATAGTATACTTGACGACACAGAGGTAGGTAGAGCAGTGGCCTTCTGTACCGTACTCCTATATATTATATACTGGTGGTCAGCAAAATTATTCACTGTACTCCTACTATATACTACAATGCAGCACAGATATGGAGCGTTTTTCAGGCAGAGAACGTATAATACTGGTGGTCACTGGTCAGCAAAACTCTACACTGTACTCCTCCTATATAATACTGCTGGTCCCCAGTCCCCACAATAAAGCAGTGTGAGCACAGATATATGCAGCACACTGAGCACAGATATGGAGCGTTTTTCAGGCAGAGAATGTATAATACTGGTGGTCACTGGTCAGCAAAACTCTGCACTGTACTCCTCCTATATAATACTGCTGGTCCCCAGTCCCCACAATAAAGCAGTGTGAGCACAGATATATGCAGCACACTGAGCACAGATATGGAGCGTTTTTCAGGCAGACAACGTATACTGGTGGTCACTGGTCAGCAAAACTCTACACTACTCCTCCTATATAATACTGCTGGTCCCCAGTCCCCACAATAAAGCAGTGTGAGCACAGATATATGCAGCACACTGAGCACAGATATGGAGCGTTTTTCAGGCAGAGAATGTATAATACTGGTGGTCACTGTCAGCAAAACTCTGCACTGTACTCCTCCTATATAATATACTGGTGGTCCCCAGTCCCCACAATAAAGCAGTGTGAGTACAGATATATGCAGCACACTGAGCACAGATATGGAGCGTTTTTCAGGCAGACAACGTATACTGGTGGTCACTGTCAGCAAAACTCTGCACTGTACTCGTCCCATATAATACTGCTGCTCCCCAGTCCCCACAATAAAGCAGTGTGAGCACAGATATATGCAGCACACTGAGCACAGATATGGAGCGTTTTTCAGGCAGACAACGTATACTGGTGGTCACTGTCAGCAAAACTCTGCACTGTACTCCTCCTATATAATACTGCTGCTCCCCAGTCCCCACAATAAAGCAGTGTGAGCACAGATATATGCAGCACACTGAGCACAGATATGGAGCGTTTTTCAGGCAGACAACGTATAATACTGGTGGTCACTGGTCAGCAAAACTCTGCACTGTACTCCTCCTATATAATACTGCTGGTCCCCAGTCCCCACAATTAAGCAGTGTGAGCACAGATATATGCAGCACACTGAGCACAGATATGGAGTGTTTTTCAGGCAGACAACGTATTACTGGTGGTCACTGGTCAGCAAATCTCTGCACTGTACTCCTCCTATATAATATACTGGTGATCCCCAGTCCCCACAATAAAGCAGTGTGAGCACAGATATATGCAGCACACTGAGCACAGATATGGAGCGTTTTTCAGGCAGACAACGTATAATACTGGTGGTCACTGGTCAGCAAATCTCTGCACTGTACTCTTCCTATATAATACAGCTGCTCCCCAGAATAAAGATATTTGCAGCCCCCTGAAACAAAGTGAGAGGACAGCAGCCACGTCCTCTCACTATCATTTCCAATGCACGAGTGAAAAATGGCGGCGACGCGCGGCTGCTTATATAGAATCCGAATCTCGCGAGAATCCGACAGCGGGATGATGACGTTCGGGCGCGCTCGGGTTAACCGAGCCATACGGGAGAATTTGAAGTTCAGGGGGGTTCGGATTCCGATGAACCGAACCCGCTCATCTCTAATGCACGGCAGCCATTTTGGCTGTGATTTTTGCTGTGGCATCAGCGCCCGATACCATAATAAATACACAAATATAGTAGAACCATAACTGCACTTTCTAAGCACACATTCACCCAGCTGGTAGTGAAAACAGGGGGGGATGTATGTGCTCTTCGCTAATCTTCACTAACAAGCACTACGTTGTTCCAGCCAGGGCTGGTGACACTACTGCAGGGAGACCGTTCCTGCCATGTCAGCCGGCCCTATACTGCCGAGCCCAGGGCTGGTGACGCTACTGCAGGGAGACCGTTCCTGCCATGATGTCAGCCGGCCCTATACTGCCGAGCCCAGGGCTGGTGACGCTACTGCAGGGAGACCGTTCCTGCCATGATGTCAGCCGGCCCTATACTGCCGAGCCAAGGGCTGGTGACACTACTGCAGGGAGACCGTTCCTGCCATGATGTCAGCCGACCCTATACTGCCGAGCCCAGGGCTGGTGACGCTACTGCAGGGAGACCGTTCCTGCCATGATGTCAACCGGCCCTATACTGCCGAGCCCAGGGCTGGTGACACTACTGCAGGGAGACCGTTCCTGCCATGATGTCAGCCGGCCCTATACTGCCGAGCCCAGGGCTGGTGACATTACTGCAGGGAGACCGTTCCTGCCATGATGTCAGCCGGCCCTATACTGCCGAGCCCAGGGATGGTGACACTACTGCAGGGAGACCGTTCCTGCCACAATGTCAGCCGGCCCTATACTGCCGAGCCCAGGGCTGGTGACACTACTGCAGGGAGACCGTTCCTGCCACGATGTCAGCCGGCCCTATACTGCCGAGCCCAGGGCTGGTGACACTACTGCAGATAGACCGTTCCTGCCATGATGTCAGCCGGCCCTATACTGCCGAGCCCAGGGCTGGTGACGCTACTGCAGGGAGGCCGTTCCTGCCATGATGTCAGCCGGCCCTATACTACCGAGCCCAGGGCTGGTGACGCTACTGCAGGGAGACCGTTCCTGCCATGATGTCAGCCGGCCCTATACTGCCGAGCCCAGGGCTGGTGACACTACTGCAGGGAGACCGTTCCTGCCACGATGTCAGCCGGACCTATACTGCCGAGCCCAGGGCTGGTGACACTACTGCAGGGAGACCGTTCCTGCCACGATGTCAGCCGGCCCTATACTGCCGAGCCCAGGGCTGGTGACACTACCAGGGAGGCCGTTCCTGCCATGATGTCAGCCGGCCCTATACTGCCGAGCCCAGGGCTGGTGACACTACTGCAGGGAGACCGTTCCTGCCATGATGTCAGCCGGCCCTATACTGCCGAGCCCAGGGCCGGTGACACTACTGCAGGGAGACCATTCCTACCATGATGTCAGCCGGCCCTAGACTGCCGAGCCCAGGGCTGGTGACACTACTGCAGGGAGACCGTTCCTGCCATGATGTCAGCCGGCCCTATACTGCCGAGCCCAGGGCTTGTGACACTACTGCAGGGAGACCGTTCCTGCCATGATGTCAGCCGGCCCTATACTGCCGAGCCCAGGGCAGGTGACACTACTGCAGGGAGACCGTTCCTGCCATGATGTCAGCCGGCCCTATACTGCCGAGCCCAGGGCTGGTGACACTACTGCAGGGAGGCCGTTCCTGCCATGATGTCAGCCGGCCCTATACTGCCGAGCCCAGGGCTGGTGACACTACTGCAGGGAGACCGTTCCTGCCATGTCCCCCGGCCCTATACTGCCGAGCCCAGGGCTGGTGACACTACTGCAGGGAGACCGTTCCTGCCATGATGTCAGCCGGCCCTATACTGCCGAGCCCTGGGCTGGTGACACTACTGCAGGGAGACCGTTCCTGCCATGATGTCAGCCGGCCCTATACTGCAGAGCCCAGGGCTGGTGACACTACTTCAGGTAGACCGTTCCTGCCATGATGTCAGCCGGCCCTATACTGCCGAGCCCAGGGCTGGTGACACTACTGCAGGGAGACCGTTCCTGCCATGATGTCAGCCGGCCCTATACTGCCGAGCCCAGGGCTGGTGACACTACTGCAGGGAGACCGTTCCTGCCATGATGTCACCCGGCCCTATAATGCCGAGCCCAGGGCTGGTGACACTACTGCAGGGAGACCGTTCCTGCCATGATGTCAGCCGGCCCTATACTGCCGAGCCCAGGGCTGGTGAAACTACTGCAGGGAGACCGTTCCTGACATGATGTCAGCCGGCCCTATACTGCCGAGCCCAGGGCTGGTGACACTACTGCAGGGAGACCGTTCCTGCCACGATGTCAGCCGGCCCTATACTGCCGAGCCCAGGGCTGGTGACACTACTGCAGGGAGACCGTTCCTGCCATGATGTCAGCCGGCCCTATACTGCCGAGCCCAGGGATGGTGACACTACTGCAGGGAGACCGTTCCTGCCACAATGTCAGCCGGCCCTATACTGCCGAGCCCAGGGCTGGTGACACTACTGCAGGGAGACCGTTCCTGCCACGATGTCAGCCGGCCCTATACTGGCGAGCCCAGGGCTGGTGACACTACTGCAGATAGACCGTTCCTGCCATGATGTCACCCGGCCCTATACTGCCGAGCCCAGGGCTGGTGACACTACTGCAGGGAGGCCGTTCCTGCCATGATGTCAGCCGGCCCTATACTGCCGAGCCCAGGGCTGGTGAAACTACTGCAGGGAGACCGTTCCTGCCATGATGTCAGCCGGCCCTATACTGCCGAGCCCAGGGCTGGTGACACTACTGCAGGGAGACCGTTCCTGCCACGATGTCCGCCGGCCCTATACTGCCGAGCCCAGGGCTGGTGACACTACTGCAGGGAGACCGTTCCTGCCATGATGTCAGCCGGCCCTATACTGCCGAGCCCAGGGATGGTGACACTACTGCAGGGAGACCGTTCCTGCCACAATGTCAGCCGGCCCTATACTGCCGAGCCCAGGGCTGGTGACACTACTGCAGGGAGACCGTTCCTGCCACGATGTCAGCCGGCCCTATACTGGCGAGCCCAGGGCTGGTGACACTACTGCAGATAGACCGTTCCTGCCATGATGTCACCCGGCCCTATACTGCCGAGCCCAGGGCTGGTGACACTACTGCAGGGAGGCCGTTCCTGCCATGATGTCAGCCGGCCCTATACTGCCGAGCCCAGGGCTGGTGACACTACTGCAGGGAGACCGTTCCTGCCATGATGTCAGCCGGCCCTATACTGCCGAGCCCAGGGCTGGTGACACTACTGCAGGGAGACCGTTCCTGCCATGATGTCAGCCGACCCTATACTGCTGAGCCCAGGGCTGGTGACACTACTGCAGGGAAACCGTTCCTGCCATGATGTCACCCGGCCCTATACTGCTGAGCCCAGGGCTGGTGACACTACTGCAGGGAGACCGTTCCTGCCATGATGTCAGCCGGCCCTATACTGCCGAGCCCAGGGCTGGTGACACTACTGCAGGGAGACCGTTCCTGCCATGATGTCAGCCAGCCCTATACTGCCGAGCCCAGGGCTGGTGACACTACTGCAGGGAGACCGTTCCTGCCACGATGTCAGCCGGCCCTATACTGCCGAGCCCAGGGCTGGTGACACTACTGCAGATAGACCGTTCCTGACATGATGTCAGCCGGCCCTATACTGCCGAGCCCAGGGCTGGTCACGCTACTGCAGGGAGGCCGTTCCTGCCATGATTCAGCCGGCCCTATACTGCCGAGCCCAGGGCTGGTGACGCTACTGCAGGGAGACCGTTCCTGCCATGATGTCAGCCGGCCCTATACTGCCGAGCCCTGGGCTGGTGACACTACTGCAGGGAGACCGTTCCTGCCATGATGTCAGCCGGCCCTATACTGCAGAGCCCAGGGCTGGTGACACTACTTCAGGTAGACCGTTCCTGCCATGATGTCAGCCGGCCCTATACTGCCGAGCCCAGGGCTGGTGACACTACTGCAGGGAGACCGTTCCTGCCATGATGTCAGCCGGCCCTATACTGCCGAGCCCAGGGCTGGTGACACTACTGCAGGGAGACCGTTCCTGCCATGATGTCACCCGGCCCTATAATGCCGAGCCCAGGGCTGGTGACACTACTGCAGGGAGACCGTTCCTGCCATGATGTCAGCCGGCCCTATACTGCCGAGCCCAGGGCTGGTGAAACTACTGCAGGGAGACCGTTCCTGCCATGATGTCAGCCGGCCCTATACTGCCGAGCCCAGGGCTGGTGACACTACTGCAGGGAGACCGTTCCTGCCACGATGTCAGCCGGCCCTATACTGGCGAGCCCAGGGCTGGTGACACTACTGCAGATAGACCGTTCCTGCCATGATGTCACCCGGCCCTATACTGCCGAGCCAAGGGCTGGTGACACTACTGTAGGGAGGCCGTTCCTGCCATGATGTCAGCCGGCCCTATACTGCCGAGCCCAGGGCTGGTGAAACTACTGCAGGGAGACCGTTCCTGCCATGATGTCAGCCGGCCCTATACTGCCGAGCCCAGGGCTGGTGACACTACTGCAGGGAGACCGTTCCTGCCACGATGTCCGCCGGCCCTATACTGCCGAGCCCAGGGCTGGTGACACTACTGCAGGGAGACCGTTCCTGCCATGATGTCAGCCGGCCCTATACTGCCGAGCCCAGGGATGGTGACACTACTGCAGGGAGACCGTTCCTGCCACAATGTCAGCCGGCCCTATACTGCCGAGCCCAGGGCTGGTGACACTACTGCAGGGAGACCGTTCCTGCCACGATGTCAGCCGGCCCTATACTGGCGAGCCCAGGGCTGGTGACACTACTGCAGATAGACCGTTCCTGCCATGATGTCAGCCGGCCCTATACTGCCGAGCCCAGGGCTGGTCACGCTACTGCAGGGAGGCCGTTCCTGCCATGATGTCAGCCGGCCCTATACTGCCGAGCCCAGGGCTGGTGACGCTACTGCAGGGAGACCGTTCCTGCCATGATGTCAGCCGGCCCTATACTGCCGAGCCCAGGGCTGGTGACACTACTGCAGGGAGGCCGTTCCTGCCATGATGTCAGCCGGCCCTATACTGCCGAGCCCAGGGCTGGTGACACTACTGCAGGGAGGCCGTTCCTGCCATGATGTCAGCCGGCCCCTATACTGCCGAGCCCAGGGCTGGTGACACTACTGCAGGGAGCCCGTTCCTGCCATGATGTCAGCCGGCCCTATAACTGCCGAGCCCAGGGCCGGTGACACTACTGCAGGGAGACCGTTCCTGCCACGATGTCAGCCGGCCCTATACTGCCGAGCCCAGGGCTGGTGACACTACTGCAGGGAGACCGTTCCTGCCACGATGTCAGCCGGCCCTATACTGCCGAGCCCACGGCTGGTGACACTACTTCAGGAAGACCGTTCCTGCCATGATGTCAGCCGTCCCTATACTGCCGAGCCCAGGGCTGGTGACACTACTGCAGGGAGGCCGTTCCTGCCATGATGTCAGCCGGCCCTATACTGCTGAGCCCAGGGCTGGTGACACTACTGCAGGGAAACCGTTCCTGCCATGATGTCACCCGGCCCTATACTGCTGAGCCCAGGGCTGGTGACACTACTGCAGGGAGACCGTTCCTGCCATGATGTCAGCCGGCCCTATACTGCCGAGCCCAGGGCTGGTGACACTACTGCAGGGAGACCGTTCCTGCCATGATGTCAGCCAGCCCTATACTGCCGAGCCCAGGGCTGGTGACACTACTGCAGGGAGACCGTTCCTGCCACGATGTCAGCCGGCCCTATACTGCCGAGCCCAGGGCTGGTGACACTACTGCAGGGAGACCGTTCCTGCCACGATGTCAGCCGGCCCTATACTGCCGAGCCCAGGGCTGGTGACACTACTGCAGATAGACCGTTCCTGCCATGATGTCAGCCGGCCCTATACTGCCGAGCCCAGGGCTGGTCACGCTACTGCAGGGAGGCCGTTCCTGCCATGATGTCAGCCGGCCCCTATACTGCCGAGCCCAGGGCTGGTGACGCTACTGCAGGGAGACCGTTCCTGCCATGATGTCAGCCGGCCCTATACTGCCGAGCCCAGGGCTGGTGACACTAACTGCAGGGAGGCCGTTCCTGCCATGATGTCAGCCGGCCCTATACTGCCGAGCCCAGGGCTGGTGACACTACTGCAGGGAGGCCGTTCCTGCCATGATTTCAGCCGGCCCTATACTGCCGAGCCCAGGGCTGGTGACACTACTGCAGGGAGCCCGTTCCTGCCATGATGTCAGCCGGCCCTATACTGCCGAGCCCAGGGCCGGTGACACTACTGCAGGGAGACCGTTCCTGCCATGATGTCAGCCGGCCCTATACTGCCGAGCCCAGGGCTGGTGACACTACTGCAGGGAGACCGTTCCTGCCACGATGTCAGCCGGCCCTATACTGCCGAACCCAGGGCTGGTGACACTACTTCAGGAAGACCGTTCCTGCCATGATGTCAGCCGTCCCTATACTGCCGAGCCCAGGGCTGGTGACACTACTGCAGGGAGGCCGTTCCTTCCATGATGTCAGCCGGCCCTATACTGCCGAGCCAAGGGCTGGTGACACTACTGCAGGGAGACCGTTCCTGCCATGATGTCAGCCGGCCCTATACTGCCGAGCCCAGGGCTGGTGACACTACTGCATGGAGACCGTTCCTGCCATGATGTCAGCCATCCCTATACTGCCGAGCCCAGGGCTGGTGACACTACTGCAGGGAGGCCGTTTCTGCCATGATGTCAGCCGGCCCTAAACTGCCAAACCCTGGGCTGGTGACACTACTGCAGGGAGACCGTTCCTGCCATGTCCCCCGGCCCTATACTGCCGAGCCCAGGGCTGGTGACACTACTGCAGGGAGGCCGTTCCTGCCATGATGTCAGCCGGCCCTATACTGCCGAGCCCAGGGCTGGTGACACTACTGCAGAGAGGCCGTTCCTGCCATGATGTCAGCCGGCCCTATACTGCCGAGCCCAGGGCTGGTGACACTACTGCAGGGAGACCGTTGCTGCCATGATGTCAGCCGGCCCTATACTGCCGAGCCCAGGGATGGTGACGCTACTGCAGGGAGACCGTTCCTGCCATGATGTCAGCCGTCCCTATACTGCCGAGCCAAGGGCTGGTGACACTACTGCAGGGAGACCGTTCCTGCCATGTCCCCCGGCCCTATGCTGCCAAGCCCAGGGCTGGTGACACTACTGCAGGGAGGCCGTTCCTGCCATGATGTCAGCCGGCCCTATACTGCCGAGCCCAGGGCTGGTGACACTACTGCAGGGAGACCGTTCCTGCCGGCCCTATACTGCCGAACCCAGGGCTGGAATCCCTAGGGAAGTACGGACCTCCAACCAACTGGAAGCCCCCTCCCTGAGTACCTCCAGGCTATTCCCCACCCAGGGCAGTGGGTGTGCAATTAATTAATTGTAAATAATATTGTTCTCTACAGGTGCACTACTGGTCCCAGCAAGCCTGCCAGGGCACGATGGCACTTGGTGAACCACAAGTGCTAGGATGATCATTATGAGCAGTAAGACCCCGGACATAGGGACATACAACGTAGATAAATAAATAGGGAGCGTCCTGATAGTGACAGAGCGTTATGATAATAAATAATAGGATATTATAGGTACAGCAGCTGACATGAGATCATTTACCCCTCACCGCGAGCGGAGCGTGCAGGTGGCAGCGCTATGTAGAGGTTAACGCAGCGTGTGCAGAGAATGAGGTCCCTGCAGCCAGGTGTTAAACGCAGGAAGTTCCCCGGACAGCGCGGCGGTTCTGCAGCACATATGGTGGATAACAATGCACATTTCCCTATTTATTGCAGCATATGGTAGGCATACATTGCACACGTGTGTATAACAATATATTAATATGCGAGCCTCCATCCAGGCACAGCGCAGTGACACAGCTTGTACAATTTATACACGGCGATAAAATCTGCAGCTGGAATCCATTAAGGACAATCTTGTGAGGACGGGCTGCGGTGAGATGTGTGTCCCGGTGACTGACAGAGGACGTGAGCCGGGGAGAACTGCTCTGAGAGAGAGAGCGCTGCGCTCTGACCGCTCTGCTTTACTTTATTGGGGATTATGGGGAAATGACACTGGAAATAATGGGGGTCATTCCGAGTTGTTCGCTCGTTAGTTTTCTTCGCAACGGAGCGATTAGTCGCAAACTGCGCATGCGGAATGTTCGCAGTGCGCCTGCGCCAAGTAAATTAGCACAAAAGTTTGTTATTTTACTCACGGCCTAACAAAGTTTTTTCTTCGTTCTGGTGATCGTAATGTGATTAACAGGAAGTGGGTGTTTCTGGGCGGAAACTGGACGTTTTATGGGAGTGTGCGAAAAAACGCTGGCGTTTCAGGGAAAAACGCGGGAGTGTCTGAAGAAACGGGGGAGTGTCTGGGCGAACGCTGGGTGTGTTTGTGACGTCAAACCCGGAACGAAACTGACTGAACTGATCGCAGTGGCAGAGTAAGTCTAGAGCTACTCAGAAACTGCAAAGAAATATCTGGGGGTCATTCCGAGTTGTTCGCAAGCAAGCTGCTTTTAGCAGCTTTACACACGCTAAGCCGCCGCCTACTGGGAGTGAATCTTAGCTTCTTAAAATTGCGAACGAAAGATTCTCTCAATTGCGACCACACACCTCTTAGCAGTTTCTGAGTAGCTCCAGACTTACTCGGCATCTGCGATCAGTTCAGTGCTTGTTGTTCCTGGTTTGACGTCACAAACACACCCAGCGTTCGCCCAGACACTCCTCCGTTTCTCCAGCCACTCCCGCGTTTTTCCCAGAAACGGTAGCGTTTTTTCGCACACACCCATAAAACGGCCTGTTTCCGCCCAGAAACACCCACTTCCTGTCAATCACATTACGATCACCAGAACGAAGAAAAAACCTCGTAATGCCGTGAGTAAAATTCCTAACTGCATAGCAAATTTACTTGGCGCAGTCGCACTGCGGACATTGCGCATGCGCATTAACGACTAATCGCTCCGTTGCGAGAAAAAAATACAGAGCGAACAACTCGGAATGACCCCCATCTATTCGCAATTCTGCTAAGCTAAGATACACTCCCAGTAGGAGGCGGCTTAGCGTGAGCAATGCTGCTAAAAGCAGCTAGCGAGCGATCAACTCGGAATGAGGGCCAATGTGTTTTATCTGTCCACTAGGGGCGCTGTTCTGTGCAATACAAAGAATTATCATTCTCTCATTCATGCTAAAGGTGAGTAACCACCAACACTGACATTTCCCCCACTCCTTTCTACGGGAAAGAATTTTGGGGTTGCGCAGAGGTAATCGAGTGTATTTCCCCCCCACACCTCCGCACTGACTGTGTGCAGTCAGCCAGGTCATCTGCGGCAGGTATCGCTGCTACTTCTGTAGCGGTGTTAGTACTGTGTATCTACAATGGGTGCGGTGTATACAGGCCCCTGGGCTGGGCCGTCTTTTCGCATGGGCTCAATGGGCATTTGCCCAAGGGCCCCAGGATTACAAGGGCCCTAGGCTGATAGATGACAGATGTAACATGTGCAGAGAGATAGGTGTGAATAAAGCTGTGGGCTACATGCAGAAGCAGCCAGTAACAGAGCACCTGGGTAACACCATGCTGCACTGCAGAGGGGAAGGTGTAACATGTGCAGGGAGTTAGATGTGGTAGGGGTGTGTCCTAGCTCAGCTCTACATTGCAGTGTGAGAATAAAGCTGCCCAGCATGTGTGGGCTACATGCAGAAGCAGCCGGTAACTGAGAACATGGGTAACACCATGCTGCACTGCAGAGGGCAGATGTAACATGTGCAGAAAGTTAGGTGTGGGAGGGGTGTGTCCTAGCTCAGAGCTACATTGCAGTGTGAGAATAAAGCTGCCCAGCATGTGTGGGCTACATGCAGAAGCAGCCAGTAACTGAGCACCTGGGTAACACCATGCTGCACTGCAGGGGCAGATGTAACATGTGCAGAGAGTTAGGTGCATCCTCCCACTGATAGGTCCTCACTCCAGTGCTCTGAGTTGCCCTTTATTATGTTACTGGCTATCAGTATTCTGCAGCGATCACGTCCACAGTTTGCAGACAATGGGGGAATGCGGCAGGATCCCGGGGCAACCGTGAATAAGGCGATCAGCTCCTTCCTGTAGGGCAGACACATCCACTCACAGTGTCGGCTCCCTCTGACACCCTCTGAGGTAACTCTCACCCAGCGATAACCTGAGTTTGGGACTTAGGAGAGATTACCTGGCCTGTAACACACTCCCAACACACTCACCTACTTGCCACAATCTCCGGATATTCAGCTTTAGGGTGATTTACGTCACCCTCTCCCCATCCCGCTCCCCCTCCCCCATTTCCTCCGACATGACGGTTTTATTGCTCCAACAGATGGCGCGGCTTAATGCGTCTCCGCAAGGTGAACTCACCCTTTCCAGGGAGGACTTGGCACACGGGCAGAGCGTGTTACTGTGCTGGAGAGAAGCCCTCACAGAACAGAGACGTACGTAATACCCGGCCGCACATGAGACCTGCTCTGGCTCCGCATTCATTGTAACGCCATATTCCCCGATGTACAGTACTGTGCAAAAGTTTTAGGCACGTGTGGGGGAAAAAGCTGCAAAGTCAGAATACTGTCAAAAATAAGTGTTAATAGTTTATTTAGATCAATTAACAAAATGCAAAGTGAAAGAACAGAAGAGAAATGTAAATAAATGGGGGTCATTCAGAATTGATCGCTCGCTAGCAACTTTTTGCAGCGCTGCGATCAGGTTAAATCTCAGCAAAACTGCGCATGTGTATGCACCGCAATGCGCAGGCGCGTCGTATGGGTACAAAGCGGATCGTTGCTGGGCGATGGATTTAATGAAGAATCCGTTCGCACAGCCGATCGCAAGGAGATTGACAGGAAGAGGGCGTTTGTGGGTGGCAACTGACTGTTTTCAGGGAGTGGTTGGAAAAACGCAGGCGTGTCCAGGCGTTTGCAGGGCGGGTGTCTGACGTCAATTCCGGGCCCGGACAGGCTGAAGTGATCGCAGCAGCTGAGTATGTTCTGGGCAACTCAGAAACTGCAAAAAACCTTTTTTGTGCCGTCAGCTGCACAAGCGATCGCACCCTTGCAAAGCGAAAATACACTCCGCTATGGGTGGCGACTAACTGATCGCAGCGCTGCAAAAAGTAGCTAGCGAGCGATCAACTCGGAATGACCCCCAATATTTGGTGTGACCTCCCTTTGCCTTCAAAACAGCATCAATTCTTCTAGGTACACTTGCACAAAGTCAGGGATTTTGTGGGAATATAGGGCCTTATTCAGCTTCATTTGCAAAATCGGGCAATTATCAGACGACTGCGCATGCTCTGTAACCGCATCGCGTGTGTGCGAAGGCCGAAACTCATTCGCAATGCAATTGCAGGCCTAGCGGGTGTGGTATGGAAGGTCGACAGTAACTAGGTCGACAGTGTGTAGGTTGACCACTATTGGTCAACAGTAACTAGGTCGACAGGGATGCTAGGCCGATAGGTCAAAAGGTCGACATGAGATTTTTATGGTTATTTTTGGTGTCGTTTTCTCCATACAGCGACGGGGAACCCCAATTAGTGCACCGTGTCCCCTCGCATGCCTCGCTTCCCTCACCATGCTGCGGGCAAGGTGCCTCACTCAGCTACCGAGGCGCTCAGAACAGGTTACTATTCCCTATCGTAGTCTGCATGGATCGTAAAGTATGAAAAAGTTCCACAAAAAAAAAAATTGTGAAAAACTCATGTCGACCTTTTGACCTGTCAACCTAGAAACCATGTCGACCAGTAGTGGTCGACCTAGACAGTGTCAACCTAGTTACTGTCGACCGGATCCCGGCCTAGCAAAGTGCGAACGCATAGCGATTGCCAGGAACTGATCGTTTGTGGGAGGTTACACGCCGTTGGTGGGGACTGGTTGGGAAACCGCAGGCATGTTTTTCCACAAAAGACACGTTCACAGGTACACACGTGTCTGAGAATAGTCGCAGGGGCCTGATTCAGCAATGGGCGCAGTGAGGTGCTCTGTCTATGGACACAGCAGCGATTGTTATATATCCGGATGCAGGAGGAGGTCTGTAGGAAGAGACGCCTCCTGCGCTGGTCTGAGCGCTGCGTCCGAAGCATCTCTCACAATGGGGCTAATTCACACCTGATCGTAGATGTGCTAAATGTAGCACATCGCCGATCAGCTTCCCTGACATGCGGGGGGGGGGGGGACGCCCAGCACAGCGCTACTCCGCCCCAAATGTCAGGCCCGACCCCGTCGCACAAGTACAAAAGCATCACACTGCGGAGAAGCTCCCAGCCAGAGCAGCTCCTGCTACTTGTCGCTGCCCGGGTTGCAGCGGCTGCGTGTGACGTCACGTAGCTGCCGCGGCCCATCCCCCCGGCGGCCCGGGCACGCCTGCGTTGCCCGGACCGCACCCCCTAAAGCCTGTCAATCAGGCAGAGGCAATCGCAGGGCTATGACAGCCGTCGGCTGTCTGCGGCATCGGCACATGCGCAGTTCAGACCTGATCGCTGCTGTTTGAAAATGCACAGCACCGATCAGAAGCCGTCAAAGCTTACGCAGACAGGGCGCCAGGGGCTACACGCCTCCATTTTGCAGAAAGGTCCCCCCAAAAGGGGGAAATGTGAGCGACAATGCAAGTATTTTTCCCATGCTTCTTTATTCCTTACAACATACCTTTATACTACCTCCTCTACCTGCTACATTCCCACATCACCTGTATTACACACTGATGTACCGTGCACAGCGCACACCTTTATGTATTATTAATAAGCCGAGAGAATGCTGCGCACAAGGGACTGTAGTGACATATGCGATTAGTGCAGTCCATCGTGATGACGGAACCTCTGTGTTTCGGCCTCGGGAGTCCCTCTGCACATGTGCGGATGGACGTGGCGGCAGCGGGGGGCGCTGGATGCGCAGATAGCTCATAGGCTTCTACAGGGTAACATCAGAATGTGCATAGTGCATATGGGCTTTTTCAGGGTTTGGCCGCATTTCTCTGTAGGAGATGAGAAACCCGCCCCATACTGTAGGTAGAGCAAACAAGTCTCACAGAACAAGCTGCAGTAAACGGGTGTGATACATATTCCCGGCGTTCAGGATGCTGGCAGTCACATGACCGACCCCTGCATCCCAAAACCGAGAATCCCGAGACTTTTGGGGGGTAAGTAAGCTGACCGCAGTGTGAGGTGTCAGCAGCCCGGCTCTTTCCTCCTCACCTCACCAGAATCTGCCGCTGCGGCATCGCCCAGGCTGGTACATGTGGGTCTCTCACACGCATGCATGCAATGGCCTGCAGAGCTCCAGCGCTGCCTCTGGCCTGCGCATATACCCCCTTTCTCAGACTTACCTTTATTAATATCATATGATGTAATGCTCCCTCGCCCCATGCGGGTCTCTGCAGCCTCGTGCCGCTACACCTTGTGCCTCCTATGCATTTTGTGCCCGCTAACACTTCACCTTATATATGCCCCATTTGCCCCGGCGTGCACCTTGTCCTACCCCTGTGTTCTTCCCTCCTCTGTATTAATGGGGTCCCATGTCTGCCACCCCCTTCTTTCCTGTTGTCTGTGTCCCTTTACACACCCACTCCCCACTTATTTGCCCCACATTTGTTGTGCTTCCCCCTTGCTTGCAGCGATACCACGCCCTGCCGCCTCTCTCTGCTCCGCCAACCCTTTCCCTCCTATTCGGGGGGTCCTGGGGCAGTTGTACACTGAGCACTGACACCGCCATTCCTACAACAGATCCCTATGATCCCTACTCACACTCACTATAAAGTTGTATTGCTCACATGGGAGGTGACCGGGCACAGAAGTGGGGGGCGGAGCTAGCATTCTGCCTGGGCCCGGCATTAGTGGTACATAGATTTACATTAGTGATGTGCACCGGAAATTTTTCGGGTTTTGTGTTTTGGTTTTGGATTCGGTTCCGCGGCCGTGTTTTGGATTCGGACGCGTTTTGGCAAAACCTCCCTGAAAATTTTTTGGCGGATTCGGGTGTGTTTTGGATTCGGTGGGTTTTTTTTACAAAAAACCCTCAAAATCAGCTTAAATCATAGAATTTGGGGGTCATTTTGATCCCACAGTATTATTAACTTAAATAACCATAATTTCCACTCATTTCCAGTCTATTCTGAACACCTCACAATATTATTTTTAGTCCTAAAATTTGCACCGTGGTCGCTGGATGACTAAGCTAAGCGACCCAAGTGGCCGACACAAACACCTGGCCCATCTAGGAGTGGCACTGCAGTGTCAGGCAGGATGGCAGATTTAAAAAATAGTCCCCAAACAGCACATGATGCAAAGAAAAAAAGAGGTGCAATGAGGTAGCTGTGTGACTAAGCTAAGCGACCCAAGTGGCCGACACAAACACCTGGCCCATCTAGGAGTGGCATTGCAGTTTTCTAGCGAGAGGATGAGTGCTTCTATCCTCATGTGAATCTGAACCACTAGCCATGAAAATAGGCCAGGGCCTCAGCCGTTCCTTGCCACTCCGTGTCGTAAATGGCATATTGGCAAGTTTACGCTTCTCATCAGACGCTTTTAATTTAGATTTTTGGGTCATTTTACTGAACTTTTGTAGTATACTTGACGACACAGAGGTAGAGCAGTGGACTACTGTACCGTACTGCTATATATATGCTGATGGTCAGCAAAATTCTGCACTGTCCTCCTACTATATACTGCGCACAACTAAAATGCACCACAGGTATGGATGGATAGTATACTTGACGACACAGAGGTAGGTAGAGCAGTGGACTACTGTACCGCACTGATATATATTATATACTGGTGGTCAGCAAAATTCTGCACTGTCCTCCTACTATATATACTGCGCACAACTAAAATGTACCACAGGTATGGATGGATAGTATACTTGACGACACAGAGGTAGAGCAGTGGACTACTGTACCGTACTGCTATATATATGCTGATGGTCAGCAAAATTCTGCACTGTCCTCCTACTATATACTGCGCACAACTAAAATGCACCACAGGTATGGATGGATAGTATACTTGACGACACAGAGGTAGAGCAATGGACTACTGTACTGTACTGCTATATATATATACTGCGCACAACTTAAATGCACCACAGGTATGGATGGATAGTATACTTGACGACACAGAGGTAGGTAGAGCAGTGGCCTACTGTACCGCACTGATATATATTATATACTGGTGGTCAGCAAAATTCTGCACTGTCCTCCTACTATATATACTGCGCACAACTAAAATGCACCACAGGTATGGATGGATAGTATACTTGACGACACAGAGGTAGGTAGAGCAGTGGACTACTGTACCGTACTGATATATATTATATACTGGTGGTCAGCAAAATTCTGCACTGTCCTCCAACTATATATACTGCGCACAACTAAAAACTGCACCACAGGTATGAATGGATAGTATACTTGACGACACAGAAGTAGGTAGAGCAGTGGCCTACTGTACCGTACTGCTATATATTATATACTGGTGGTCAGCAAAATTATGCACTGTCCTCCTACTATATATATAGTTACTGTGTGGCATACTGGAATGTTAGGAGACAACAGATTTTGGAAAGTTCCAAAAGCCTCTTGATTCTTATCAGTGAGTGGGGAAGTTTATGGCCCCAAAACCAGTTACTTGCAGACCCTGTGACATGTAAGGAGTTAGGACAGGAAGTGTAGGGGGTTTTAGTAGAAGGAACAAAGCAGAGGCTAGAGTTCAGTGTGAGCTGAGGACTGAGATGGAGGGCACAGGCTAGTGTCCAGGAGAAACGCAGTCTGGGGACTGTGGAACAAGCATGGCACTCCACAGTCCCTGGCATTATGGAACAGCATGTAGGTGCTGCTAGGAAGAGCAAGAGATATCCAGATTTGCACTGTGAGAGCAGCTACAGCATGAACAATCAGTGGAAGAAATAAAGGGGATCCTCACCTTCAGGGGTACCCAAGAAGCAGGACAGGAGGTGTGAGTCTGCGGGAGAGGACGAGCTGGGTGAGTGGTAGGAAACCACGTTTGGCGGAAGGCCCCCAGTAACGTGTCCATTAGAGATGAGCGCCTGAAATTTTTCGGGTTTTGTGTTTTGGTTTTGGGTTCGCGGAACACCCAAAACCAAAACACAAAACCCGAAAAATTTCAGTGTTTTGGGTTCGACCGCGTTTTGGCAAAACCTCACCGAATTTTTTTTGTCGGATTCGGGTGTGTTTTGGATTCGGGTGTTTTTTTTTAAAAACACTAAAAAACAGCTTAAATCATAGAATTTGGGGGTCATTTTGATCCCATATTATTATTAACCTCAAAAACCATAATTTCCACTCATTTTCAGTCTATTCTGAATACCTCACACCTCACAATATTATTTTTAGTCCTAAAATTTGCACCAAGGTCGCTGGATGACTAAGCTAAGCGACACTAGTGGCCGACACAAACACCTGGCCCATCTAGGAGTGGCACTGCAGTGTCACGCAGGATGTCCCTTCCAAAAAACCCTCCCCAATCAGCACATGACGCAAAGAAAAAAAGAGGCGCAATGAGGTAGCTGACTGTGTGAGTAAGATAAGCGACCCTAGTGGCCGACACAAACACCGGGCCCATTTAGGAGTGGCACTGCAGTGTCACGCAGGATGTCCCTTCCAAAAAACCCTCCCCAATCAGCACATGACGCAAAGAAAAAAGAGGCGCAATGAGGTAGCTGACTGTGTGAGTAAGATTAGCGACCCTAGTGGCCGACACAAACACCGGGCCCATTTAGGAGTGGCACTGCAGTGTCACGCAGGATGTCCCTTCCAAAAAACCCTCCCCAATCAGCACATGACGCAAAGAAAAAAAGAGGCGCAATGAGGTAGCTGACTGTGTGAGTAAGATTAGCGACCCTAGTGGCCGACACAAACACCGGGCCCATTTAGGAGTGGCACTGCAGTGTCACGCAGGATGTCCCTTCCAAAAAACCCTCCCCAATCAGCACATGACGCAAAGAAAAAAAGAGGCGCAATGAGGTAGCTGACTGTGTGAGTAAGATTAGCGACCCTAGTGGCCGACACAAACACCGGGCCCATTTAGGAGTGGCACTGCAGTGTCACGCAGGATGTCCCTTCCAAAAAACCCTCCCCAATCAGCACATGACGCAAAGAAAAAAAGAGGCGCAATGAGGTAGCTGACTGTGTGAGTAAGATTAGCGACCCTAGTGGCCGACACAAACACCGGGCCCATCTAGGAGTGGCACTGCAGTGTCACGCAGGATGTCCCTTCCAAAAAACCCTCCCCAATCAGCACATGACGCAAAGAAAAAAAGAGGCGCAATGAGGTAGCTGACTGTGTGAGTAAGATTAGCGACCCTAGTGGCCGACACAAACACCGGGCCCATTTAGGAGTGGCACTGCAGTGTCACGCAGGATGTCCCTTCCAAAAAACCCTCCCCAAACAGCACATGACGCAAAGAAAAATAAAAGAAAAAAGAGGTGCAAGATGGAATTGTCCTTGGGCCCTCCCACCCACCCTTATGTTGTATAAACAAAACAGGACATGCACACTTTAACCAACCCATCATTTCAGTGACAGGGTCTGCCACACGACTGTGACTGATATGACGGGTTGGTTTGGACCCCCCCCAAAAAAGAAGCAATTAATCTCTCCTTGCACAAACTGGCTCTACAGAGGCAAGATGTCCACCTCATCATCACCCTCCGATATATCACCGTGTACATCCCCCTCCTCACATATTATCAATTCGTCCCCACTGGAATCCACCATCTCAGCTCCCTGTGTACTTTGTGGAGGCAATTGCTGCTGGTCAATGTCTCCACGGAGGAATTGATTATAATTCATTTTAATGAACATCATCTTCTCCACATTTTCTGGATGTAACCTCGTACGCCGATTGCTGACAAGGTGAGCGGCGGCACTAAACACTCTTTCGGAGTACACACTTGTGGGAGGGCAACTTAGGTAGAATAAAGCCAGTTTGTGCAATGGCCTCCAAATTGATTCTTTTTCCTGCCAGTATAAGTACGGACTGTGTGACGTGCCTACTTGGATGCGGTCACTCATATAATCCTCCACCATTCTTTCAATGGTGAGAGAATCATATGCAGTGACAGTAGACGACATGTCCGTAATCGTTGTCAGGTCCTTCAGTCCGGACCAGATGTCAGCATCAGCAGTCGCTCCAGACTGCCCTGCATCACCGCCAGCGGGTGGGCTCGGAATTCTGAGCCTTTTCCTCGCACCCCCAGTTGCGGGAGAATGTGAAGGAGGAGATGTTGACAGGTCGCGTTCCGCTTGACTTGACAATTTTCTCACCAGCAGGTCTTTCAACCCCAGCAGACTTGTGTCTGCCGGAAAGAGAGATCCAAGGTAGGCTTTAAATCTAGGATCGAGCACGGTGGCCAAAATGTAGTGCTCTGATTTCAACAGATTGACCACCCGTGAATCCTTGTTAAGCGAATTAAGGGCTCCATCCACAAGTCCCACATGCCTAGCGGAATCGCTCCGTGTTAGCTCCTCCTTCAATGTCTCCAGCTTCTTCTGCAAAAGCCTGATGAGGGGAATGACCTGACTCAGGCTGGCAGTGTCTGAACTGACTTCACGTGTGGCAAGTTCAAAGGGCATCAGAACCTTGCACAACTTTGAAATCATTCTCCACTGCGCTTGAGACAGGTGCATTCCACCTCCTATATCGTGCTCAATTGTATAGGCTTGAATGGCCTTTTGCTGCTCCTCCAACCTCTGAAGCATATAGAGGGTTGAATTCCACCTCGTTACCACTTCTTGCTTCAGATGATGGCAGGGCAGGTTCAGTAGTTTTTGGTGGTGCTCCAGTCTTCTGTACGTGGTGCCTGTACGCCGAAAGTGTCCCGCAATTTTTCTGGCCACCGACAGCATCTCTTGCACGCCCCTGTCGTTTTTTAAATAATTCTGCACCACCAAATTCAAGGTATGTGCACAACATGGGACGTGCTGGAATTTGCCCATATTTAATGCACACACAATATTGCTGGCGTTGTCCGATGCCACAAATCCACAGGAGAGTCCAATTGGGGTAAGCCATTCCGCGATGATCTTCCTCAGTTGCCGTAAGAGGTTTTCAGCTGTGTGCGTATTCTGGAAACCGGTGATACAAAGCGTAGCCTGCCTAGGAAAGAGTTGGCGTTTGCGAGATGCTGCTACTGGTGCCGCCGCTGCTGTTCTTGCGGCGGGAGTCCATACATCTACCCAGTGGGCTGTCACAGTCATATAGTCCTGACCCTGCCCTGCTCCACTTGTCCACATGTCCGTGGTTAAGTGGACATTGGGTACAACTGCATTTTTTAGGACACTGGTGAGTCTTTTTCTGACGTCCGTGTACATTCTCGGTATCGCCTGCCTAGAGAAGTGGAACCTAGATGGTATTTGGTAACGGGGGCACACTGCCTCAATAAATTGTCTAGTTCCCTGTGAACTAACGGCGGATACCGGACGCACGTCTAACACCAACATAGTTGTCAAGGCCTCAGTTATCCGCTTTGCAGCAGGATGACTGCTGTGATATTTCATCTTCCTCGCAAAGGACTGTTGAACAGTCAATTGCTTACTGGAAGTAGTACAAGTGGGCTTACGACTTCCCCTCTGGGATGACCATCGACTCCCAGCAGCAACAACAGCAGCGCCAGCAGCAGTAGGCGTTACACGCAAGGATGCATCGGAGGAATCCCAGGCAGGAGAGGACTCGTCAGAATTGCCAGTGACATTGCCTGCAGGACTATTGGCATTCCTGGGGAAGGAGGAAATTGACACTGAGGGAGTTGGTGGGGTGGTTTGCGTGAGCTTGGTTACAAGAGGAAGGGATTTACTGGTCAGTGGACTGCTTCCGCTGTCACCCAAAGTTTTTGAACTTGTCACTGACTTATTATGAATGCGCTGCAGGTGACGTATAAGGGAGGATGTTCCGAGGTGGTTAACGTCCTTACCCCTACTTATTACAGCTTGACAAAGGGAACACACGGCTTGACACCTGTTGTCCGCATTTCTGTTGAAATAGTTCCACACCGAAGAGCTGATTTTTTTGGTATTTTCACCAGGCATGTCAACGGCCATATTCCTCCCACGGACAACAGGTGTCTCCCCGGGTGCCTGACATAAACAAACCACCTCACCATCAGAATCCTCCTGGTCAATTTCCTCCCCAGCGCCAGCAACACCCATATCCTCCTCATCCTGGTGTACTTCAACACTGACATCTTCAATCTGACTATCAGGAACTGGACTGCGGGTGCTCCTTCCAGCACTTGCAGGGGGCGTGCAAATGGTGGAAGGCGCATGCTCTTCACGTCCAGTGTTGGGAAGGTCAGGCATCGCAACCGACACAATTGGACTCTCCTTGTGGATTTGGGATTTCGAAGAACGCACAGTTCTTTGCGGTGCTACTGCTTTTGCCAGCTTGAGTCTTTTCATTTTTCTAGCGAGAGGCTGAGTGCCTCCATCCTCATGTGAAGCTGAACCACTAGCCATGAACATAGGCCAGGGCCTCAGCCGTTCCTTGCCACTCCGTGTGGTAAATGGCATATTGGCAAGTTTACGCTTCTCCTCCGACAATTTTATTTTAGGTTTTGGAGTCCTTTTTTTACTGATATTTGGTGTTTTGGATTTGACATGCTCTGTACTATGACATTGGGCATCGGCCTTGGCAGACGACGTTGCTGGCATTTCATCGTCTCGGCCATGACTAGTGGCAGCAGCTTCAGCACGAGGTGGAAGTGGATCTTGATCTTTCCCTAATTTTGGAACCTCAACATTTTTGTTCTCCATATTTTAATAGGCACAACTAAAAGGCACCTCAGGTAAACAATGGAGATGGATGGATACTAGTATACAATTATGGACGGACTGCCGAGTGCCGACACAGAGGTAGCTACAGCCGTGAACTACCGTACTGTGTCTGCTGCTAATATAGACTGGTTGATAAAGAGATGTCGTAGTATGTATGTATGAAGAAGAAAGAAAAAAAAAAAACACGGGTAGGTGGTATACAATTATGGATGGACTGCCGAGTGCCGACACAGAGGTAGCCACAGCCGTGAACTACCGTACTGTACTGTGTCTGCTGCTAATATAGACTGGTTGATAAAGAGATGTAGTAGTATGTATGTATAAAGAAGAAAGAAAAAAAAACCACGGGTAGGTGGTATACAATTATGGACGGACTGCCGAGTGCCGACACAGAGGTAGCCACAGCCGTGAACTACCGTACTGTACTGTGTCTGCTGCTAATATAGACTGGTTGATAAAGAGATGTCGTAGTATGTATGTATGAAGAAGAAAGAAAAAAAAACCACGGGTAGGTGGTATACAATTATGGACGGACTGCCGAGTGCCGACACAGAGGTAGCCACAGCCGTGAACTACCGTACTGTACTGTGTCTGCTGCTAATATAGACTGGTTGATAAAGAGATGTAGTAGTATGTATGTATAAAGAAGAAAGAAAAAAAAACCACGGGTAGGTGGTATACAATTATGGACGGACTGCCGAGTGCCGACACAGAGGTAGCCACAGCCGTGAACTACCGTACTGTACTGTGTCTGCTGCTAATATAGACTGGTTGATAAAGAGATGTCGTAGTATGTATGTATGAAGAAGAAAGAAAAAAAAACCACGGTTAGGTGGTATACAATTATGGACGGACTGCCGAGTGCCGACACAGAGGTAGCCACAGCCGTGAACTACCATACTGTACTGTGTCTGCTGCTAATATAGACTGGTTGATAAAGAGATGTCGTAGTATGTATGTATAAAGAAGAAAGAAAAAAAAACCACGGTTAGGTGGTATACAATTATGGACGGACTGCCGAGTGCCGACACAGAGGTAGCCACAGCCGTGAACTACCGTACTGTACTGTGTCTGCTGCTAATATAGACTGGTTGATAAAGAGATGTCGTAGTATGTATGTATGAAGAAGAAAGAAAAAAAAACCACGGTTAGGTGGTATACAATTATGGACGGACTGCCGAGTGCCGACACAGAGGTAGCCACAGCCGTGAACTACCGTACTGTACTGTGTCTGCTGCTAATATAGACTGGTTGATAAAGAGATGTCGTAGTATGTATGTATAAAGAAGAAAGAAAAAAAAAACACGGTTAGGTGGTATACAATTATGGACGGACTGCCGAGTGCCGACACAGAGGTAGCCACAGCCGTGAACTACCGTACTGTACTGTGTCTGCTGCTAATATAGACTGGTTGATAAAGAGATGTAGTAGTATGTATGTATAAAGAAGAAAGAAAAAAAAACCACGGGTAGGTGGTATACAATTATGGATGGACTGCCGAGTGCCGACACAGAGGTAGCTACAGCCGTGAACTACCGTACTGTGTCTGCTGCGACTGGATGATAAATAATGATATAAAAAATATATATATATATCACTACTGCAGCCGGACAGGTATATATATTATATAATGACGGACCTGCTGGACACTGTCTGTCAGCAGAATGAGTTTTTTATAGAATAAAAAAAAAAACACCACACAAGTGAAGTCACACGACGAGTGTTTAACTTTTTCAGGCAATCACAATATAGTATACTACTAACTATACTGGTGGTCAGTGTGGTCAGGTCACTGGTCAGTCACACTGGCAGTGGCACTCCTGCAGCAAAAGTGTGCACTGTTTAATTTTAATATAATATGTACTCCTGGCTCCTGCTATAACCTATAACTGGCACTGCAGTGCTCCCCAGTCTCCCCCACAATTATAAGCTGTGTGAGCTGAGCACAGTCAGATATATAATATATACATAGATGATGCAGCACACTGGGCTGAGCAGTGCACACAGATATGGTATGTGACTGTCTTGTACTCCTGGCTCCTGCTATAACCTATAACTGGCACTGCAGTGCTCCCCAGTCTCCCCCACAATTATAAGCTGTGTGAGCTGAGCACAGTCAGATATATAATATATACATAGATGATGCAGGCATGCAGCACACTGGGCTGAGCAGTGCACACAGATATGGTATGTGACTGAGTCACTGTGTGTACTGTTTTTTTCAGGCAGAGAACGGATATATTAAATAAAACAACTGCACTGCTGGTGGTCACTGTGGTCAGTCACTAAACTCTGCACTCTCTTCTACAGTATCAGCCTCAGGTCAATCTCTCTCTCTCTCCTAATCTAAATGGAGAGGACGCCAGCCACGTCCTCTCCCTATCAATCTCAATGCACGTGTGAAAATGGCGGCGACGCGCGGCTCCTTATATAGAATCCGAGTCTCGCGAGAATCCGACAGCGTCATGATGACGTTCGGGCGCGCTCGGGTTAACCGAGCAAGGCGGGAAGATCCGAGTCGCTCGGACCCGTGAAAAAAAACATGAAGTTCGTGCGGGTTCGGATTCAGAGAAACCGAACCCGCTCATCTCTAGTGTCCATGAGAGTTCCCGTTTAGATAGAGCCCCTAGCAAATGGGGGAGAGCACACTGAAATGAATCTCAGAATATAGAATACAAATCTCGCGAGAACCCGACAGCGGGATGATGACGTTCGGGCGCGCTCGGGTTAACCGAGCAAGGCGGGAGGATCCGAGTCTGCCTCTGAACCGTGTAAAATGGGTGAAGTTTGGGGGGGGGGTTCGGATTCCAAGGAACCGAACCCGCTCATCACTAATTTACATCCAGCCTTTCTTCTCAAGTTGGAGCCTCAGACTGGACCCCGACTCTCCCTGGAAAGGGGATAATTGGCGTCAGCCATTGAGCCGCGTGGATGATAATAAAGAGATATCAGTGTGGCAGCAGTATAGTAGTACTGAGTATTATCATTGACTTGCAGCCTCTAAACACCACATCTTACTAAGCCGCTCACGGTCGCCGTATAGCCGGAGCTCGGCGTATTTCATCTCGCTAACGTTAAACGCTATCAATCGGATGAATTACCGGCAGCACAGGGGGTGGAAGGAGAACAGGCCCTGCACAGAAATATCCGTCTGCTCAGTGTTTTCATTGCTCTGAAATTCCTTTATTTTTCTCCATGGCTTCCACCCGGCGCTCAGTAATTAGCACCACTGGGCCATTTATTCGCAGAGCTCCTACCCATAGGGCACTGCTGCCTGGCAACCTGCTAATTATACCAGGGAAAGCGTCTGACTGACAGCGACACCTATTCCCCTAATTGTTCCTGGTGCGCCATTCCCCCCCAGAGGCAGCATCAGGAGAGTGGAGGGGCGTTACCAGCGGTAACCCTCACCTGCTCTGCTATCAGTCATTAGTAGTATAGACCCAGGCTGGAGAGCCAAGCAGGTATATACAGTGCACACAGATACACCTATATCACCTTTACCTGCTGCGGGGCTGCTTCACAGGTGCATGCAAGGCAGTAGTGCCGGCCATGGTGGCCGCAGCCGCTACTGCACATGTATGCTACTGACGCAGGAGGCGCCCTGTGCAAATAGGCGCCGACCTGACGGCTACTGTGAGTCGATGCTGCGTCAGCGGGTTAGGCAGGATAGATGGTGTTTTCACACAGCTGGGGCACAGGCTGTTGGCACGCCTACAAAATGGGGGTGACACGTCACCGTTTTGTCAAGAGCTCATCACTGTCACCCCCAAATGGCCAGAACGCTGAATCAGGCTCCTGCCGGCGACTGCGCAGGATGCCGACTGAACGCGGACGTTTTTTTTAAAGAGGCAATCATGTGCAAGGCTAAACCATGCCCGCACGGTCGCCAAACTCAGACGCCATTACACCCGGCCTCTGTGTTTGTAAAACCCACTTTTGAAGACATTGACGACGGAGGGCACCCAAGTGTGTAGGACGGACCTGGGCGAGATGACAGGGTGAACCGACGCGTACCTCCCGACTCCTGATTCCAGCAGGACAGTCCCGCTATTCAGACACTGTCCTTCCCGCAGGCCACAGTATCCAGCGGGTGGGGGGGGGGGGGGGGAGGTTGGGAAAGCCGGTGATCAGCTGCTCAGAGGGCAGAAGATGGTCTAAGCCTTGAAGAGAGTGGACGGAGATAAAGTGCCAGCCAATCAGCTCCGAACTGTCATTTTTCAAACACAGCCTGTGACATGGCAGCTAGGAGCTGATTGGCTGCTACTTTGGGCCTACTTCACACCTGAGCGCTGATGTGCAAATTCACAAAGTGGACGATTATCAATCAACTGCGCAGGCGTACGGATTGTAATGCGCACGCTCGCGGCCAAACTGCGAAAAAATCCTGCGTCTTCTTTGATCGCTAGGCGAACGCAGGCTGAGTGCTGAAAGGATATGTCCCTATATTCTTTAACCCTCGATGTGATGGCCTCTCAGACGTCTGTGAGTGTAAACCTTTAGCCACAAGGAACATGCACAACACAAGCAGTAAAGATTCACACTGTTTATTGTTCGTTTAACAAAAGTATATAAAAGAAAGGATTTAGGGCGTGTATATCCCAAGTCAATAACTAATTGGACAGAACACAAAAAGGGGCTAACATAACATGATTGGCTAGGAACTGCCGCAGTGGAAGGATATGCATATATGGGCAAGTTTGTATTTCAAATAGGGAGGTTGTTCACACGGTATAAGAAAAAGATAAGAGACAAGGACAGTAGCAAGGAATGTGCTGGAACATTAAGTTCTATAACACAAGCAATTCTATGACATTGAAGCAGAGACGAGCTTTAACCCTTTCAATCCCCTCTTAGAATCATTATTGTTATACTATATGATTCTTGCAAAGCTTACGTCTTTCTGCACACCAATGGCGCAATTTTTAGCCTGAGCGGGAGTTGCAGTAATTGTT
Source organism: Pseudophryne corroboree (assembly GCF_028390025.1). Taxonomy (NCBI): domain Eukaryota; kingdom Metazoa; phylum Chordata; class Amphibia; order Anura; family Myobatrachidae; genus Pseudophryne; species Pseudophryne corroboree. The sequence goes on from NW_026968642.1 coordinate 67,642, forward strand.
GGGCATTTTAAGAAGGGTTAATCGTTGGGTTAATGATGTTCCGTGTTTATCCTTTTCATCTAAGGCTTCAGCGGGCTTATAGCCCCATGGGGTACCTGTGTTCCAGGCAGCCGCGGACCATGAGCTGCAATCATTTCCCCAGTTATGGCCTGTAACGCAAATATAGGGTACCTCGGGGCTTAGGTTGTCTGTGGTGTCAGCGCGGATCTGGTAGTCAACAGACTTTTGGACAGCAGCTAGTTGGGGGAATTGGAAATAATCTAGTATGTAGGTTGCGGTGTATGTGGTGGAAGAGTTATACCATAGTGTCAGTTTCCCTTATTCTGAGTTATATCAACCTCAGTCATTGAGAGGGGAAAATGGGCCAGTAGGGCTATCAAGATAGTCCCCAGGGTAAAGATAGGGGGCATTTTCTTCATCCTCCTCTGGTCTTCTGTCTTCGCTAGGTGGGAGGTCAGGGCTGTCTGCCCCGGTTCGTACCTCACTGGAATCACTTGCTTCCCTCTCTAGGTCTGGTCTAGGAACCTTTTTTACTCGGGATGCATGGATCCAGGTAGGACTTTCCTCTGTCAGGACAGCTGTTCGGGTAACTGCTACGACCTCTGTCTCTGGACCATAGGTGAAGTCTCCTGGGCTCTTGTTCCTGGGGAGCACCTTCACCACGACTCTGTCTCTGACTTTAAAGGGGTGTGTAGGTTCCTGTGGATTCAAAGGGTTTTTACAAACAACCTCATGTTCAATTTCATTCAGTTTTGTTATCAGGGACCTGACATACTCTTCTCTGATGAGTTCTAGATCTCCTTCCTGTATTACTAGTGGTTTCTTAGCCCAGGGTGTAGGAAAAGGGTCTACCCATTAGTATTTCAAAGGGTGAGTATCCTAGAGTTTTCTGTGGGGTCATTCTGATTTCTGCTAGGACAATGGGAAGGACCTGCTTCCATTTGTGGAAGGTACCTCCTGTGGCCTTCCTTAGTTTGTCTTTGAGGGTCCTATTCATTCTTCCTACGACCCCTGAACTCTGCAGGTGGTACGGGATGTGAAACTTCCACTCCACCTGCAGAGCTTTTACTAAGGCCTGTGTGATTTTGGCTGTAAAGGCTGAGCCTTTATCACTATTTATTTGCAGGGGGCACCCCCATCTAGGGATGATTTTCTGTGTTAGGATTCTTGCTACTATCTTGGCATCCTCTGACTTAGTTAGGAATACTTCTGGCCAGCGAGATAACATATCTACAATGACCAGGGCATATTCTTGTTTACCTGTACCAGGGATATGGGTAAAATCAATTTGTAAGTGTGTAAAAGGGGTGGTGGGGTATTCAAGATGCTGGTGTTTAGCTTTATTAGGGTTGTTAGGGTTGTTCCTGAGGCAAGTGATGCATCTGCTAACATACTGGTCCACAAGTGATTTGGCATTAGTAACATAAAAATCATTGGTTAGTAGGAGGAGTGTTGTGGCTTTACTATGGTGACTAACACCATGGCAATGGGCAACGAGCAAAGGGGCACTGGACTGGGGTATACAGGGTTTCCCCTCTTTGCAGATTAATCCTGATTTAGGATTTTTTTCTGCAGAATTGGGTAAGTCCAGTCGGAGAGATCAGTATTAGTCGCAGCAGCTTGAAGTTGAGTGAGCAGATGGACGTTGTCAAGGGAGGGACATGCTCTAGTGAGTGCAATGAGTTCTGCAGCTTGCGCGGACTGATAAGGTGTTGGTAGGGTTTCCAACACAGTGTCAGGGAGGGTGACAATGGCATAGCCAGCCTGGTATGTATTGTCATTGGGCCTACTACAGGAGCCGTCAACAAAAACTATGTCTGCGCCTGGTATGGGAACGGGAGACATGTCAAGTCTGGGAGAAGTTTCAGCTTCAATGGAAGCAGCACAGTCATGTAGGTCGGGTGGTTCATCCTCGGGACCTTTCAAGCCTAAAAGGGCATTGAGAATGGGTGCAGGGCCAGAAGAACTAGCAGTGTACTTGATGGTAAGGGTAGGGTCACTCAAAAGGAGTACTTCATATCCACTAAGGCGTTGTGCTGACATGTGCTGTGTGTGCAAGCCTTTAAGTATTGCCAGGACATCATGTGTGGTGTGGAGTACTGTGATGTGGCCTAAAGTGAGGGTAGTGGCCATTTCTGCAACCATTGCACAGGCTGCCAAAGCCCTGAGGCAGGCAGGCATACCTTGCACAGACATTGGCATGACTTTGAAAAAAAATGCCACGGGGCGCAACTTCCCTCCATGAAACTGTATGAGCACCCCCGCCATGGTTTTACAATTGTCCCTTGCATATAGATGGAAAGGTAGTACATAATTGGGGAGGCCAAGTGCCGGACTTTTCATCAACATACATTTTAAACTTTCATATGCAGTTAACATTTCTTGTGACCATTGTACAGTTTTAGGTTTGTCCTTCAGTGTGGCTTGTCTCAAAATGTTATCATAATAAGAGCAATCAGAAATCCACTGTCTGCAGTAATTTACCATACCCAGGAAGGACAGTAGTTCCTTCTGGGTAGTTGGGGTGACCAGGCCCAATACAGACTGTATGCGTTGTGGACTGACTTTCCTCTCTCCCTGAGTGAGCACAAAACCTAAGTAATCAACATGCTTTTTACATCATTGCATTTTTATTTTGGACACCTTGTGTCCACATTCACAAAGCCAGTTTAGTAATGAAACACCATCCTCTCGGCAGGCCTCCTCAGTTTGACTACAGAGCAGCAGATCATCTGCATACTGTAGCAGGACTGAACCATGGTGAGGTTGCCAGGGCCCCAATGTGGCCTGGAGACAACAGGTGCGTCAATAATCTGCACCAGGTAAGTTGTTTACCCTCAAAAGAAAAGGCAAAAAGTAATTGTGTCTGTGAATCTACAGGTATGCTGAAAAAGGCATTCTTCAAATCAAATACAGAGAAGAACGCAGCATCTGCAGGGATTGCAGAAATGAGTGAGTTTACATCTGGAACAATTGGTGCAATTGGGACAATTGGCTGATTGATCGCTCTGAGATTCTGTACAAATCTTATACTGCCATCAGCTTTGGCAACAGGGTTCACAGGAGTACAGTATGGTGATACAATATGTCTGAGAATACCCTGTTGTAAGAATTGCTGTATCATGGGGCGGAGACCTTCTATCTTTTCTGGTGAGAGGGGATACTGCATAGGTCAGAACACAAAACACTGGTTGTTGCACCGCTGTCCACTAAAAAGGGAATTTTACTTCCATTTATAATAAGTCGCAGCAGAGGTGAATCTTTACTATGACGGGTGAGTTGAATAAAGGCTGGGATACCCTCCTCCGGGCCCCGTCAGTGCGCGGGGTCTTTGGAATCTTCCCTGACTGCGGGGTTGGTTCTGTCTGTCAAAGCGTCTGGAGTTCTGATAGTTATGAGTGGGTGCAGGTTTCTTTACATCAAAACACCCTGCAGCCTCTCTCTCATATAAATGTTTTTCTTTTTAAATCTATCGTACTATCAGAAATCCAGGAAGAGACGTTTTGCTTAACAGAAACTATGACAGAAGGTTGTTAATGAAGGTGGAAATGAGTAAGCTTTCTGAGTTAAGCAAAGGTAAGCCAGCGTCATCTGTCCAGCAGTCCTTAAACCTTTTCCAAAACTCAGTAACAGACTCCGAAGGTTTCTGTTTACAAGCTACAGCGACAGGCAAAGAAACACAGGCAAAGGAGCACGGGTTTTAAAGACTTCCTTCATATGTGTATAGCTGCGTCCTTTGCAAGCTTTGCGCAAATAAGATATACAGCCATCGAGGGTAATAGTGGGCTTGGGACAGTGTTTTACTATTATCTAAACTCTGGGTTACTGGTGCGTTAGGGATAGAGCTAGTGGACGCACCCTCCAGCAGAGGAGTTGGAGGCGATCCCATCTGGTGTGAAAGGGTTACTGCTGCCAAGAGATCTGTGTCTCCGAGCGCAGGATACATTGGAATGCAAGGGGGAGGCGAGAGGGATTTCAAAGACTTACAGTTTCTCACTGCTTCGCTTCTGTGCTGTTGGGAACTGACATTTTTGTAATCCTCCATATAGAAAGGGTAATTACTGCCTTCCCGTAGGAATGGGTCCTGTCCTGCTTTCTCTGTCCATCCCGCTAAATTATCCACCCATGGGTTAACTAAGTAATACTCTGAGGTAGAGTTGCGGGCGACATACATCTTGCATGTCTCACCAGGGAGGGGCGGGGGATATGTAGTTTTTTTTTACTCTGACTAGAGCCCATTGTCAGACAGTAATATAAATCAACAGTACAACTTTAAAAGAAAATATCTAAAATTTACAACACTCTACTTACTATATGCATCAGCTAACCAGTTAATTAGTCATTGACAATATCACAATATTATCTGTATAGTGAGAACATGAAATCTTTTGACGTGTACGATACTTACCATTCGTACAAGATGTCAGAAAAATACAGCGTTTTAAACAGGAAGCAGGAAAAGTGTTTGAGTAAAGATATCTGGCAGACGAAAACTTACCAGCCGTCTGGACCAAATATAAGAACTTATCTCACTACAAACATACAAGAATATATAGACGATCAAATCGAGGTATTCTCTACGTTACGTATAGACTCCCAGGTCTATTTTTAAGTATCCCAGATACTAACGTCACGTTATGTATAGACTCCCAGGTCTATTTTAAGTATCCCAGATACTAACGTCTTTGGAGAATTGCGCTTGGACCCCTGGTCCCTTCTCAGACGTATCTTTAAGTCCCAGACATTAAAGATGTTTGGTCACGTGTTCCCAGAACACTGACACGGATTCAGCTTCAGTGTATGACCGCAATCCCGTATGGCAAAGACAGACAATAAATTCTCTATCTTTACCATCCAGGGACGATCACTGAATCCCGGACGAGCCCCCACTTGAAAGGATATGTCCCTATATTCTTTAACCCTCGATGTGATGGCCTCTCAGACGTCTGTGAGTGTAAACCTTTAGCCACAAGGAACATGCACAACACAAGCAGTAAAGATTCACACTGTTTATTGTTCGTTTAACAAAAGTATATAAAAGAAAGGATTTAGGGCGTGTATATCCCAAGTCAATAACTAATTGGACAGAACACAAAAAGGGGCTAACATAACATGATTGGCTAGGAACTGCCGCAGTGGAAGGATATGCATATATGGGCAAGTTTGTATTTCAAATAGGGAGGTTGTTCACACGGTATAAGAAAAAGATAAGAGACAAGGACAGTAGCAAGGAATGTGCTGGAACATTAAGTTCTATAACACAAGCAATTCTATGACATTGAAGCAGAGACGAGCTTTAACCCTTTCAAGTGCCAGGAAGAGGGCGTTTGTGGGTGGTAAATGGACGTTTTCTGGGAGTGTCAGGAAAAACGCAGGCGTCACCAAGCGTTTTCAGGGCGGGTGTGTGACGTCAGCTCCGGCCCGATCAGCCTGATTCTATCGCACTGGAATAATCATTCGATGGTGAGTGACTTGTGAACAGATTTGCAGCTGACCGGCGTGTGCAGAGATTTTCTCACGGCGTGCGCAGACTTATACGGGGCGGGGTTTCCTCTCTGTCTGGGCAGCGACTATCTGATTGCAGACCTCTGCAAATTCACAGAGCAGCAATCAGGACTGAATCAGGCCTGTTATCTCTCTTCACTTTATCTCTCTCCAAGGGGCATATGTATCATGAAAAAATCTCTAGCACAAATATAACTTCTGGAAAGCTGCGCCTATAGCACAACAGTCACACTGCACATCTCATTATTTATATAACCCCCCCCCCCCCGGCACTCCGCTATAGCTGTGGGACTCCCGCACTCCTTCCCCGTGTAAACGGCGGGTTGTGCAGACATTCGGGGGCTGTTCTCCGTTTCATTTTTAAGCTCCGAAAATAAAGCTCTTTCTGAGTTTGATGAATGTCCCAATTTCTGCATCCCCAAACTATAGTGTTAGGAGTGACAAATTGTGAGTGATTAGGGATAGTCTAATTGATGTTTGTCATTGCGACTCTGTCGTGGAAAATCGATAAAAAAAGAAAACATCTATGTATATAAAAGTGAAAGTACGTGTATATACTGTATGTATACTTGTACGTTTATTCTTCATAAGGCTTCTACGTGCCTGGAAGGATCTGGACCACACTTGGTACACATGCCCTGCTCTATCCCACTCAAAGTACTGCTGGGGCCTCAAGTGAAGAAATCCTCCCCTTGCGGAGCCAGGGCCCCGATCACGATAATGCATTGGTCTGTTTGTGGGTCTGTCTGTCTGGTCTGTCTGTGAGGTCATTCTGTGATGTCATAATGGTAGTAACTGCCTATACCGTGTCTTTGCTGCTGCCCTGTCTCATACTCCTCCAGAGCCCGGGCAACACACAGCTCACCAGCAGGGGGCGATATCACTGGGAAAGCTGCTCACATCAGGTTAGTGACTGGACAGAGATAAGGGCAGATTAGCGCAATGCGGCAGCGGCGGCAGACTAGGAGCGCGATTAACGAGAGTCAGAGGAAAATAGACATTTCTCACAGTTACACATTCCCTACATTATCCAACTTACAATGCTGGCAGGGGTTCAACTGAAAAAATCCACCCCTATCTATCTATCTATCTATCTATCTATGTATCTATCTATCTATCTATCTATCTCATATCTATCTATGTATCTGCCTCATATCTATCTATCTATCTATCTATCTATCTCATATCTATCTATCTATCTATCTATCTCATATCTATCTATCTATCTATCTATCTATCTCATATCTATCTATCTATCTATCTATCTGCCTATCTATCTATCTATCTATCTATCTGCCTCATATCTATCTATCTATCTATCTATCTCATATCTATCTATCTATCTATCTATGTATCTGCCTCATATCTATCTATCTATCTATCTATCTATCTATCTATCTATCTGCCTCATATCTATCTATCTATCTATCTGCCCTATCTATCTATCTATCTATCTATCTGCCTCATATCTATCTATCTATCTATCTATCTATCTGCCTATCTATCTATCTATCTATCTATCTATCTGCCTCATATCTATCTATCTATCTATCTATCTATCTATCTATCTATCTATCTATCTATCTATCTACCTATCTCATATCTATCTATCTAATATCTATCTATCTATCTATCTATCTATCTATCTATCTATCTGACTGTCTGTCTATCTATCTATCTATCTATCTAATCTCTGTCTATCTATCTATCTATCTATCTATCTATCTATCTATCTTTCTGCTGCGGGGTACACTGGGCTCCACAGGGAATAACATCAGGGTGTAGAGTAGGATCTTGATTCGAGGCACCAACAGGCTAAAAGCTTTGACTGTTCCCAGAATGCATAGCACCGCCTCCTCTATAACCCCGCCTCCATGCACAGGAGCTCAGTTTTGTAGTTGGTGCCATGCAGTAAGCAGGCATACAACAGGGGGCTGCTCCAGCAGCCCTGAGAAGAGCTTTTTTAAGTGAAAAATGAAGACTTCAAGGGCTGCAGCAGAGGCACTGTCTGTGTTAGATGTCAGTCAGACATCTCCTGCTGCAGCTCCATCACCTCCCCCAGCGGCGCTGTACACTCCCGCGCCCTGGTTGCCGGGTACTTACAGCGGAGGCTCCAGTTTTCTTACGTCAGGCACACACACCACCGCAGCTCTCCAGGATCACGTGGCCGCACTCAGGGAGGAGGTAAGTGGGTCCCCTAGGCGGGTCCCGTTGAAATCGCGATCCGGCGCGGCCGGTGGGAGGCGGGCCGCACGCGCTGGTGTGGACACTGTGGTCAAGCAGGGACTCCACTAAACCACCAGGGCAAGGGCACAGGTCGGTTTTATACCTCATAAAAAAACGTTTTTAATACAGCCCATAGTACCAGTGCTGAAGTCCAGCAGGGGGATAGAGCTCTGACCTGCAGCCCCTCCCCCAGCCCCAGGGCGCCATTTAGAGTAAATGTTCCCACCCTGGAGCTGCATCTCTCTTTCTCCCTCACTCCCTGTCAGCGTTTGGGTGCCATTAGGACAAGCAGAGCTGATCCTGGGACTGTTTGGGCAAATCCTCCTCTGTAAAGCCGCCTGCATGTCAGCGCTGTGCATTTTACAGGACACTTAAGTATTCTACATGTCTGCTGACAGTGTTAGTTAAGAAAGAGTGCATTTAGTCAGGGTTATGTAGTACAAGTACCCTGTGATATACATCCAGTCTTTACTGTGCATTGATATATCTACTAATTATATAGCTATACTTAGTATTACTCTGTATTGCTAGTCCAGTGCAGCTTTATTGCATGCTATAATTTCATTTTCTGCATTGTACAATGTGACTGTGTGCATATAGCTGTTGTGTGGCCTCCATTTCGTGTATCTCACTCAGATTGCTATCCCTATATCATACCTCCCAACTGTCCCTATTTTCGCGGGACAGTCCCGTTTTTTGGGGACTTTCCCGCTGTCCCACCCGCAGGCCGCAGTGTCCCGCGGTGGGGGGGGGGGGGGGGCAGTTGGGGGGCTCTATCTCTCGCTGCCCTGCTTAGCCTTGGAACCTGGGTATTATATGGTCTCCCTGGACATACAGGATGCTTACCTGCATATTCCCATTGCAATGTCGCATAAGCAGTATCTGAGATTTGCTGTGGGCAACCTCCATTACTAATTTCGGGAGTTACCTTTTAGCTTGACCACGGCTCTGCGTGTTTTCACCAAGGTCATGGCGATAATGACGGCTGTACTCCGCCGTCAAGGGGTCAGGATCCTACCGTATCTGGACGACTTGTTGATCCTGGCAAATTTCCTAGAAGTTCTCCTACGCCATCTGGATCTGACTATCCAGTTTCTCCAAGCCCACGGGTGGCTCATCAACTGGAAGAAATCTTCCCTGGTCCCTGCTCAGAGCATGGTGCACCTGGAAGCGTTGTTGGACACCCGCAACCAGCGGTTGTTCTTGTCTCAGGAGAAGGTCCTGAAGCTTCAGGACAAGATTCGATACTTGCTATCTCGTCCGCAAGTGTCAATACATTCGGCGATGCAAGTGCTAGGTCTCATGGTGTCGGCTTTCGACATGGTGGAGTACGCTCAGTTCCATTCACGCCCTCTGCAGAAACTGATTCTTGCCAAATGGGACGGCCTACCTCACCGGATCAGGTCTCACATGATCTCCTTGTCTCCGGATGTCCGTCTGTCACTGAGCTGGTGGCTGCAGGACCGACGTTTGAGCGGGGGTCGTCCCTTCTGGATCTCCAACTGGGTCCTTCTGACGATGGATGCCAGTCTGAGAGGCTGGGGCGCGGTGTTGAAGCAACACTCCCTTCAGGGTCGGTGGACCAAGGAGGAATCTCGCCTCCCAATAAACATTCTGGAACTGCGGGCGGTGTTCAATCCGCTGAACCTGGCCCAGCATCTAATTCAGAACAGACCTATTCAGGTACGGTCAGACAACGTCACCACAGTGGCGTACATAAATCATCAAGGCAGCACTCAGAGCCGCATGGCAATGAGGGAAGTATCAAGGATTCTTCAATGGGCGGAACACCATCTACCAGCCATATCGGCGGTGTTAATTCCGTGGGTCCTCAACTGGGAAGCGGACTTTCTCAGTCGTCAGGACATGCACACCGGGAAATGGAGCCTCCATCCAGAAGTATTTCAACTCCTCATGGACCATTGGATCTAATGGCGTCTCGACACAACCGCAAGGTTCCGGTCTTCAGAGCTAGAACAAGGGATCCTCAAGCAGCATCCTTTCTCAGTCGTCAGGACATGCACACCGGGAAATGGAGCCTCCATCCAGAAGTATTTCAACTCCTCATGGACCATTGGATCTAATGGCGTCTCGACACAACCGCAAGGTTCCGGTCTTCAGAGCTAGAACAAGGGATCCTCAAGCAGCATTCGTGGACGCACTGGCAATCCCGTGGAACTTTCGGTTGCCATATGTGTTCCTTCCAGTGTCTCTACTGCCCAGAGTGATAAGGAAGTTCAAACAAGAAGGAGGCATACTACTATTGATTGCTCCCGCGTGGCCCAGACGGCATTGGTTCTCAGGCCTCCAGGGCCTCTCTCTAGGGCGTCCCCTTCTACTTCCACAACGACCAGACCTCCTCGTTCAGGGCCCTTGTGTCTACCAGGATCTGGCCAGACTGGCTTTGACGGCGTGGCTCTTGAAGCTTCCGTACTCAGGGCCAAAGTTTTTCGGAGGCGGTCATTCAAACTATTTTGAAAGCCCGTAAACCAGCTTCGACTCGGATTTATTATAGGGTCTGGAAATCTTAGTTTGCTTGGTGCGCAAATAACAATCATGACGCTTAAAAGTTTAGTACAGCCAAACTTTTGGCTTTTCTACAGCAAGGCCTGGACTTAAGTCTTCGTCTGGCCTCCCTCAAGGTTCATATTTCTGCCTTGTCGATATTGTTTCAGAGAAAAATTGCATCTGTGCCTGATGTTCATACCTTCACTCAGGGTGTGTTACGCATTCAGCCTCCTTATGTCTCACCTGTGGCCCCTTGGGATTTGTCGGTGGTCTTGGAAGCCTTGCAAGAATTTCCATTTGAACCTATTGCATCCGCAGATCTTAAGTGGCTTTCCCTTAAGGTCTTGTTTCTGCTAGCCATTGCCTCTGCTAGACGCATTTCAGACCTGTGGGCATTATCCTGTAAGTCCCCCTATCTGATTTTTCACTGTGATCGGGCAGTTCTTAGAACACGCCCTGGTTACCTACCTAAGGTGGTGTCTTCCTTCCACCTTAACCAGGAGATTGTGGTTCCTGACTTTAATTCTCCGGAATTGTCTTCTGGAGAGCGGTCTTTGGATGTGGTACGGGCTCTCCGTATCTATGTGAAGAGAACTGCTTCCATTCGGAAGTCTGATTCTCTCTTCGTACTGTTTGGTTTTCACAAACGGGGTTGGCCTGCTAATATGCAGACCTTGGCCAGATGGATTAGAATGGTGATTGCACATGCTTATGTGAAGGCTGGTCTGTCAGCTCCTGCTCACAATATGGCCCATTCTACTCGGTCTGTTGGACCTTCTTGGGCGGCCCGCCGTGGTGCGACCCTTGAACAATTGTGCAAGGCGGCTACGTGTTCCTCAGTGAACACGTTCATAAGGTTCTATGCCTTCGATACTTCCGCCTCCCAGGATGCTTCCTTTGGACGCCAGGTTCTTGTGCCCGCTACAGTGCGTCCCCTCCCATAAGGAACTGCTTTAGGACATCCCCAATGTTATTCCCTGTGGAGCCCAGTGGAGCCCAGTGTACCCCGCAGCAGAAAATGAGATTTATGGTAAGAACTTACCGTTGTTAAATCTCTTTCTGCGAGGTACACTGGGCTCCACAGGGCGCCCACCCTGACGCACTTAGCTTCTTTGGGTTGGTATGGCATTAGCCGCTGACACCCTCTTCTGTCGTGAGAGTGTGGTGTATGTGGCTACTAACCGTTGTCGTCTCTTTTTCTGCTACTGCATTGGGCTGGTTAACTAAAAATTGAGCTCCTGTGCAGGGAGGCGGGGTTATAGA